>NW_003315029.1:960568-961248 GCF_000150825.1 Verticillium alfalfae VaMs.102
TGTACGACAAGGTGAACGTAGTTGAAGTAAAGATGGTGGTGTTTTCCATGTGTCGCTTCGTAAGCCAATCATAGGCTGTTCCGTTCGGAAGCACGGAGACACCGGACTCGGAACGAAGGGCAGGCCGAGAGTACCGGAAACCGCCCCCCCGAGCTGACTCCGCCGAGAGCCGTTACACTTCTTCAGGGGGAACTCCTGAATCGAGCGTCCCGGATGTCACAAGGGCATTGACTCGCTCCGGCAGTTGAGATGGGCGTATGGCTCGCTTTTGTCTTCATATAGCCTCACTTCATCCTTTTGCATCTTACATTTCCGTTGCCAAAGGCCCTTCGCCCCCAAAGCAGCAACAGTAGTATCATCGCCATGGGATCATACATCAGCGCAGAGGCGCCCGCTCAGGCGGCTGCCGATGGCGAGACGAAAGGAGATGCTGGAATTCCTCAGCGTTCTGCCGTCGCATCATCTCGGAGCCGGTTTGGTCCGAGAATGAATGTTCATGGGGCCGCCGAGCCCGAATCCCACGGCAAAGGCACATGTGGATTTCCCCGAGATTTTCCGGACAACATATAATCGTATGACTTTTTTAAGTTATACGAAATGTGGTATTTATTAGTCATGCCGTAGTGCGTCGAACGCAATAAGGTAACCAGATCTGAAAGCGTACTGATCTGCGCGAACCT
>NW_003315029.1:961348-964014 GCF_000150825.1 Verticillium alfalfae VaMs.102
GGCTGTGATGATGCTAGACGTGCATGGCGTGTCGTCTGTTAGTTCGAGTGCGCGCTCTGCTTGGGACATGTTTTGAAATCTGCATCTCTAGCAGCATGGACTTTATGGTGATTCTTTCTATCTTTCTTTCGACCTAGGTGCAAGGGAAGCAGTCTAGATTGACACGCAGGACAATACTGGAGACAAGTGCTTGACAGATAGTGCGGACGGACATTGAA
Source organism: Verticillium alfalfae VaMs.102 (assembly GCF_000150825.1). Taxonomy (NCBI): domain Eukaryota; kingdom Fungi; phylum Ascomycota; class Sordariomycetes; order Glomerellales; family Plectosphaerellaceae; genus Verticillium; species Verticillium alfalfae. The sequence goes on from NW_003315029.1 coordinate 961,567, forward strand.
GCACCAGTCAGTCCAGTGTTGCCCTGGGCAAACGGTCAGAATCGCGAGCATTGTTTTCACAGCAGGCGCCGCTGGTGCCAGGCGTGCCTCAGATGTTCGAATGTGTAGCCACCAGGTGAGACCCTGGACCAACGGGTTGGATCTAGGTTGTGGCACGGGAAGATCTGGCGCTACTTGTTTGCCTGTCCAGCAAACCATGGATGACACACACCATGCTGAATATGACAACTTCCGCAGTCTTGAGCCAGGGAAAATGCCGAATTGGTGTCAATTTTGGAGGAAATAATACAATAGCTGAGACTGGCCAAGTATCCTTGCGGCGATGACTCGCACGTGTAAGCCCTTCCCTCAAAAGAAAACATGACTGGCAAACGAAAAGCAGAAGAGACTGGCACGGTATGGCAACATTGATCGCTAGGACAACCCAAACTTCACAACACTAGACGTACAGTAAAACACTTTGCTCTGGGCATGTCAGCAAATGGCTAAAGTGTGTTGATGCCATGAAACTGACCTCATTTTACAAGCTTTATCCTGCATCAAGCGGCAGCAGGAGCAGGAGCAGCATCGGCAGGAGGTGCAGGAGGAGGCGGCGGCGGCGCCCCTTCGGAGGATGACTTGGAGCTTTTGGAGCCCGGTCGTCGATGGTGACGGCGGCGACGGCGGCGGCGATGGCGAGCTTTCCGCAGGGCGTCTCGATAGACGTAGAGGAAGACGCAGACGCCGATGACGAAAACTCCGAGGAGCACGCCTAGCACGATGCCCACTGTCCTGTTCGTGTTGTCGTTGTTCGCCGAGATGGAGACCTGTCTGCGCTTGAGAGTTTCCGGAACAGTTGCGAGATGCTGCATCAGTGCTGCCCACGGGCCCGGGGCTGGTGAAGCCCATGATCCCGCATCGCGGGCCAGGAGGTGTGGCTCGCGGCGGGCTTGAAGTGGGATATACATGCGATGTAGCTGCGTCGAGGGTTGGGCATCAATACGAGACGCAGCGAGTGGGGAGGGCAGTTATGGGGGGGTATCAGCATGGAAAAATAGCAGTGACTCGAAAAAGACCAGCTTCAAGAACAGTATCAATACAAGAAGGAGAAATGAATAGAGTGCCACCCGGTGTACTGCCAGCACGAAATTGCGCGATATATACGTGATGAGCGAGCGTGGGCTTCACTGCATCGTCTGTCTCGCTCACACGACGGGACGGCATCACGACACAGCTCGACTTTCCGCTTGGGGCACCGAGCATCGAGCATGCGCCTCCGGGGAAGCGGAAAGCTATGCTTCCTATCACGACACTCTCGACAGTTGACTGGCCAGACGCACATGAAGTCTGCAGGAGCGGCTGCACCACGTCGTTCGCTGACAATGCGGAGCGTTCGAGCCGATGCGAGGTGAGGGCGACGTGAGGGCAGCGACGACGCTGGGTGGTTGGGCCGCTGCAGGCTCGATGCCAATGGTAGTAGGTCGCCCGCAGATGGTTTCGGTGGCTTCCCAAGGGTCCTGTCCTTCAGGGTTGATGAGTAGTCGGCGCGGCAGCATCGCACCGGCTGAGGGAGGTGTTGGGGTTCATCCGGCTGTGATGCTGCATCGAGGAGACAGCAACGGGATGCCGACTGGGTGGGTGGTCGTTGGCTGGTGTGCTACCTTCGGGCTCCAATCGTCGGGATGAGGCTGGCGATGCGTCCCTGGTAGAGGCAAGAGGGGTTTCCCAGGGTTGGGATAGGTCGCACTGCCCATGCTGCCAATCGTTGCGCGTCGCATTGATCTCCTTGTCAAGTTTCTGACAGGTGACGACGAGGCTTTCCAAGCATTCTGGCTTCGTATCAATGATGGACTAAGTGAAGGATTGGACCACAACCAGGAGTCTGCGAGGCATGGTGATCGGGGTGGTGGGTGATCCTATGAGTTGGCAGAGTCTAGCGGGTAATTGTCATTCGGCTTGTCCACGCGTTTGATAGCAAGTCATGTCGGATGCGTCGGCTCAAATTTTTTTTTGTCGTGTGCTCGATCATCTGGTTTTGCAGCGTCTCATCAATGAGGTATCACATGATCGTCGGTTAGGTTAATGGATGGAGTTGTGAAGATTCGAGGCAGGGGACAATGGTCCCAGCATGAGGAAGCACCAGGCCAGGCTCATGGGTGGTGCTGGGCCCCACTACGTCCTGCCTCTCCTTTCACTACCTACCTTACCTACCTAGCAATTAGGTACCTAAGGTAAGGTAAGGTAGGGTAGGTAGGTACCTACCGTAGGCACCTACCAGCTTCTTTCCGTCGGGGGTCATCGGGAGAAGGTACACCCGCTGTAACACTTTCCCTTCGTCAACGTGGAAACGTCTCCCCGCGCGTCGAGCATCGTGCTCCCCTCGGAACCGCTGTTGGTTCTCTCATGCCCAGCCTCAGGGGAAAGCGCCCAAACGGGCTGCCTCTAGACATGACACTTCTCAGCGAGCGG
>NW_003315029.1:964455-968056 GCF_000150825.1 Verticillium alfalfae VaMs.102
CTATTTTCGGTGCTGGCAAGCACAGAACGAAGAAGAAGAATCCGAAAAGAAAAAGGGCCGCACCGAATGAGAACCCTGCGCCGAAGAAGACGGGGTCAACAACCCGAAAGCCGGCCACCGGTCTCCGCCATGTCGTTCGTTGCGCCAATTCATTCCCCGGACCTGCCTCGTCAGCCCGGCCCTGTTCGAAAGTCGACCAAGCATTTCAAGTGCCCATGCCCGGATTGTTCGTGCACGTATATCGAGCCTGCGGGACGTCCAGCGGAGGTTGAGTGCTTCTACCCGAACGAAGACCAAGGCGGGGACAATAACAGAGGCAACGCCGTTACGCGCTGGCTGGATGCCGCTGCTGATGCCTACACGACCAAACTATGCGAATACCTGCTTGCCATGTTCTCCAAGGGTAACGTGACGTACAATTTTGCTGATCTCGTCGAACGTTGGAAAGTCTGCAACGTCGAATCGGCCTGCGTTTTTGATCCGCAACATTTTGACACGGCTCGAGTTTGTGACTGTCAAGAGTCCAACACAGCGCCCGAGCTGAGGAATACGAGCCACGCCATCCGCTGCCGCTCCGCTCGTCGCGCCATAGCTGATGACGAGGTCGTCTTGGAGACGTATGCACAGGTGGCACCACTACCAACAGCTGCCTCCACACGCAGAGCGCTCAAGCGCGACTATCAAGACAAACACCCTCCTATCCAAGCAGCCTACCCATTCAACGGGGTCCCCGTCTTGCCGATTGCAGACTGGATCTGTGACGAGCACACATGCACGCCAGAAGAGCTCTTTGCACGCATCGACGATGCCGTTCAGAGTTTTGAGAGCGAGGACAACTGGGACATTATTCACAAGGGCGAAGGAGGCTCGAGTACATGCGGCCTTGCACAGCGTATCGAGGTCCTCTCGACTGTGGCCGTTCTACTATCCGAAGACAACGGGCTGCCTAGGCGACAGGTCCAAAAGATCTTTCTGAACTTAATGAACCTCTTGCGGCCTATGGATGTCTTTTTCACCGGACCTTCCGTCATTGAGAGCTACGGGCCCGCCATGCTGGCTCTGCTTCAACTAGGAACATTCTTCGATGGCCACCAGCGTGGCGGGAATGCTCTGCTCGACCCTGACCGCTTTCGAAATCTCGTCCTCGCCCTGAAACAGAAGCGGAGTATTCGATTTACGGATGAACTTATGTTTGACGAGGCAATCCAAGGAACGATAGCCGAAGCGGTTTTCAAGCAAGAGCTCGATGCCGACAACAGCATTGTATGCCTGCTTTGCAAAGACAAGCTTGTTGCCCACGACCGGACATATCTCGACCAGAAAGCCGCCGAACACTCAGAAAACTACAGGGAAGGTAGCATTGCTGTTCGCGTCAAATGTCAGGGTCGGCATGTTTTTTGCATCAAGTGTTGGCTGGGTTTTTGGAAGTCACAGACGGCTAATGGCCGGCCCAAGGTGCAATGCCACGCTTGTGACGAGGAGTTGCCCCTCAAGCAACTAGAACCGACTGTCTCAATCGTAGACGCAGACTATTTTGACCCCGCCAACACGCTGGGTTCCGGAGAGCCTCGACTGAACTGGGCCTCACTGGCTGCGGTTCCGCGGCACCCGCAGGATTGGGGCGTATGGGATCCGCTCCTCGGCGCAAATTACGAGCCACGGGCGGCTCCTCCTCCGCAGGGACTCTCAGATTCGCAACTAACAAACACTACGCGCAATGGTTTGCCGTTGCCATTGAGGAAGTTGCGGCTTCGCGCGGTTGATGAGATGAACTGGGTGGGCCGCGGCACGTGGCTGGACGATGGCAGCTTCCGCACGACGGCCCAGCGTGTCGCCATCGGTGGTCCTCTGTTTGAGCCACAGCTCGGCAGCGTTTCTACCTTTGTGGGTGACATTCCGGCGGCACGGCGAGGCAGTGCTGGGCGTGCTGGGTGGACTGCGGCAGTGATGGCTGCAACTCAAAGCGCACAGGCCAACACAGGAATACAAGTCAGAAAAGGGGTTCGCTATCTGGGTCACACGCTTGCGCAGAGCCGTGCTGCCTATCTGGAGAGGAGGAAGAATAGAATGGCAGGCAGAATGCGTTTCGGGGCAGGTCATGCTTAGTCTTTCTTTGTTTCGGGACAATGGTAATAAAGATCGTCTGTTGCATTTCTGATCCCATCTTGATCTGGTGAAGTAACGTCGTCATAGTTAGAGGTATCTTGACTTGATCGCTAGGTTTGAGTAGGCAGTTACAGAATGGGATTCGTGTGGGCTCGGACACGAGGAACAAAGAGCACAAATGCCATGGCTAGAGACTCGTGTTATCATGGATTGCAACAATCAAGCATCTTTGTTTCTTTGACGCGTACCCAAGGTAAGGAGGCATACGGCGCATCCATTGAGAATAGCGGACTCGGGGTTCTCCGAGGCGACATTTACTCTAATACTCATGTCTGGCCAGTCTAAAAACCTTTCGAATGAAATCAAATGAAATCTCTAAAGATTCAAAATCTCCTGAGGTACGCACAATCGATACACACCACCGAACGATGAACCCAGCTTGGACGATGACGGAACGCACTCGAGCACCACCCCAAACGCAAGCACTTCAATTCGAAGACTATGATGACTTCGTCAGCCAAAGCGACGACAGCCAAAATGGCTCAGTCGCTGGTTCTTCTGTGCATACACAAGGTTCCGAAGCATCTTTCTCGGGCAAAGCTGCACTCCCAGAGGGCAGCTACGATTTTCACAACAAGTGGACCGTGACCAACGAGCCGCTCTTCGGTATGGCCTCCCCCTTCTTCCCGGGTGCTTCAGAATCGTGCGACTGACGTTTTGAAATGCAGATACAAGCGAGCCCTTTGCGGACCAACAAAGTCCCTCCCGCGGGTCTCTGTCGTCATTCATCGTGTCAGACAGCGACGAGACCGACAGCGAGGACTTTGACTATAGCCCCATCTTGCGAAGAATAGCAGCTCGTGGTATCTTCTCGGCGTACGTCTCTGACTTCATGGACCCCGGCAACGACGTGAAGACTTCCGACGACGACGTAACGGCCCGGGAAGACGGCATGAGCCGCGTGCCGCGAGCCTCTCATTCCACACCGCCGAGACCCAGCACCGCTTCTCCTCCGACGGTCATCGGTTCGAGTAGCGAGCACAGCGATCCTGGCGACTCGGTGTACGGCTCGTGTCCTTGCTCTACTTACCTCGCCGGCTGTGATTGCGGGTGTCTACGTTTGCGCTCTTCAGACGACGATTTTGAGCAAGATGTAGCTAGATCGCCAAGGAAGCCTGCGAGGCCGTGGTGGCGGCGGGCGTGGGCTGTTGTCTTCGTCCTATGCGTCATCTTGTTTGTGCCGGCGCCCGGGGCGGAGTACTGGAAGATCCGTAGGTGAGCAAAGAGATGCTCGACTGCGAGAGAGGCACGCGCTGACCAGTCCACGTAGAGAGGCGTCTGCGCTGTCGCCAGTCGAGAGTCCGGGACGGGTTAGAGTGACACACCAGCTCGGCACGAGGCGATGTTGGGATCGAGCTTGCTGGAATGACTGGAATTGCTTGGCGAGCCGATGATTTGTCCCGCTCGTGAGAGACCTGGCTTACGCTTGAGCAGA
>NW_003315029.1:968310-971725 GCF_000150825.1 Verticillium alfalfae VaMs.102
TGCTTCGTTGCCGCCGGAATATTTACCTCATATCTGTGAATTTAGGCACCGTAGACGACCTATCTTAGCATACAGCTCCTTGACCCCTACAGACGCTTGGTGGATGTCAAGGCCAGAAACTCTGACAGAAAGAATGCTCTATCCAGCAAGTTCGATCGGCCTCGGCATCCATTTCCAGAGGTGGACATGGTGTTGATCAGAGCCGATGAGCTCCACTGATTCCTTCATACCTAAACTCACAACCTCATCAAACCAACAACCCCGCCAATCTGGCAGAAACCGACCATGGAGAAGGGACGAGCATCCCCAGTCCAAGTGCCGTCGATTGCCGGGATGGGCCGCCGAGCTAGATGCTGTTGTGTGGGGAAGACTCCATCGCCGGCGCTTCATCCAGATGAAATGCGGATTCCACCATTCATCTCAAACGTCGACACTAATCTCGCGCAAGGAATCGGGCTGTCTTGTTTTATATTCTACTATTCTTCCGTTCTATTGGCGTTGCCGGGCATGCGGAAGGCGTCCTGCCCCCAAGCACGCCAGAAGCCAAGCACCTAGTGCTCATGTGCTCATGCCCTCCGCATTGAAGGGCAGATCAACCTCGGGGCATCAGATTCAATGGGGGAGATCGTCGGCGGGTCCGCCATTCTCATGACGTCCGGCACAGCGGATGCGGGCGAGCCGCTGTCGAATCCAGCTAGGTGGCCCCGTAGCCGGGGCACTCCCGGCACGACGGCCTGTCGATCGCCGAAGGATAATCTCGCAGTGGCAGATCCGGCAAGGGGTCAGTCGTGGTGAAGAGCGCATCATGGGGAGATGACGGGTTCCAATGCCTCGGGCCGGCAAAGCCTTAGTGGTTCTTTGGACGAGACGATCGACAAATGCCAGAAAACATTAAATACCTTGCGACAGGCTGTCATCTTTGTAGCGTCTCGTCTTTTCCCCAGTCAGCTCTAGCTATCCACCGACACGCCGATGATCATCGTCAACCATGCATCAACGCATCTCAACGCTTCTCTCGCTGGGCATGGCCCTCGCTGGCCGTGAGGCCGCGGCGCAGTTTGTCTCGGTAAACGGGCAGCACTTCGCGGTCGACGGCAAGGACTTCATCTTCGCCGGCAGCAACGCCTACTACTGGCCTTTTAGCAACGTACGTGACCTGTCATCTGTCCATTTGGTCTGGGCAGTGGTGATCGGCGACTGACTGACATGGTTTCAGACACAAGCGGACATTGAGCTCGGCATGAAGGCCGCCCTCGACGCTGGACTCACTGTCTTCCGGACGTGGGGCTTCAACGAGGCCAACTCGACGTATGACCCGAACGGCCTTCCACGCTACGGTCAGCAGGACCCGGCAACGGTGTTCCAGACGTGGTCGCCTGGTGGAGCGGTCGAGGTGAACCTGGCGCCGCTGGACAAGGTGGTCGCGGCAGCGGAAAAGACGGGCATCAAGCTCATCGTGGCGCTGACGAACAACTGGGCCGACTACGGCGGCATGGACGTGTACACAACGAACCTCGGTTTCCGGTACCACGACGATGTAAGTTTGGCGAGCAGTAGGGCCGGTATGGTGACCGTGACGTGACTGACATGCAACGCCGCACACAGTTCTACCGTCAGCCGACCATCAAGGCGGCGTACAAGAAATATCTCTCCGAGGTTGTCGGCCGGTACGCCGACTCACCAGCCATTTTCGCGTGGGAGGTCGCCAACGAGTTGCGCTGTGCGGCCGATGGCACGAGGAACCTGCCTTCGAGCGACGACTGCACGCCGGAACTTCTGCTCGAGTGGGTAGACGAGATCTCGACGCACATCAAGAGCGTTGACGCAAACCACCTTGTGGCCACAGGTGGTGAGGGAGCTTTCAATCGCCAGTCGGACGATCACTTCTACAATGGCGGCGACGGCAACGACTTTGATGGCGAACTCAAACTGCGGAATATTGACTTTGGCGTCTTCCACTCGTACCCCGACTGGTGGAGCAAGACGGTCGAATGGACAAACCAGTGGATCCGAGACCACGCCGAGGCGGGCCGTACAGCGGGCAAGCCGGTGGTGCACGAGGAATACGGCTGGATGACGGACAAGGCGCGTCAGGAACAGCTTGGAAAGACGGCTGACAAGGGACGGATCGAGGTGTTGGGTGGGTGGCAGGCCATCTCGATTGAGGAGAAGATATCGGACATGTTCTGGCAGTTCGGCTTCTCTGGATACTCGTCGGGACGTAACCACGACGACGGATTCACCATCTTCTTGGATGATGAGGAGGCAAAGACGCTGGTGTACGATCACGCAAAGGCCATGAACGGCGTTTTTGCATGATCCAGACGCATGGGGTTTCAATAATTTATATGCTTGGGATTTCTGCTGCCTTCGTGTGGATACTCTTCGCTGACCGATGCCCACCGACTCACCGGAAAGTGTCTACAGCATATCGCTTCGGTCAGCAGCCAGGGGCCCCCGTCTGTGCCCTGTCTGATCTACAACGATCCGTGTTTCCAGATGGCATCCGAGGTTTCGCATTGGGGGCCAAGGAGCCGAAAGGGCCACTGACAACAAAGGACTGACAGCAAGGTGTCGCGTGCCATCCCGTTACTCGACAGCCATATGGGTTATACCGGGAGCTTAGAAGAACTTTGGGCATTGTCCAAGAGGGGCAGTAAAGTCTCCTTCTCTCGTTTCTGATCTCTTGCGACCGGCTACTTACGTTCCCATCCCAAGTTTCCCCGTGCCCAGCCGTGCTGAATCATGCCCACATGCTCTTTTAGCACCGACTGCGACATCAAATGCCAAGAATAGGGTTCTGTCTTGTGTTTGATGTGTTGAGGGGAAGGATTGGCCAGAGAACAGACAGGAGCCAACACGAGACGATACTACTACCCGTCTGTTCCCCGTGAGCTGCCAGCCCTCAAGCCGGGTTGCGATTGCTTCATCGTCGCCATCTGGATGGCTGACTCTTGATCAATCGTGCCTATCCTTCGCTGTCTCTCCTTTGCTTCTGGGGGGTTTTTTTTTTCCCGACTTGGGCTTGCAATCCTTTAGCCCTTGATCCTTCTGTCTTTTACGCTACGACAGTCGACTTGTCTGCGTGCGCCAGCCGGTCAAATCCATGCTGTCGCCACAGCCGTGAGCATCGACCTTCGTTGCTCGCCGTCGCTGGCGATGGCCCTGTCATTCCTTCTGTTTCTATGCCTCGCTGTCTTTGCGCTTGCGTGGCCTCAGCTACCGGCCGACGATGGAACGTTTGGCCTTTCGATGACATTACCGGTGCCGGTCACCGGCGGTCAGGGGGATCAACGTGATGGAGATGCCTCACGACGACAGCTTCCCGGTGACGACGACGATGACGACACAGGCGCCTTTTACACGCTTCCCATCATTCATTCTACGAAGCGTGGCGTCTTCAGTCGACAAATCG
>NW_003315029.1:972010-978425 GCF_000150825.1 Verticillium alfalfae VaMs.102
ACTTTCCTCAACGGCCTCCCTTCGCTATGGTATCGGAACGGCCAACATCAGCTACGTTCGTGATGACGTCTCTTTTGCCGGATCACCAGTACTCTCTCACGTACGTTTTGGCATGGCTACGGCTACGACAGATCAGTTCGCCGGCATCCTCGGCCTCGGTCACGGCCAAAACTACACAGTCACCTACCCGAACATGATGGATGAGCTTGTCGCTCAGGGTGCCATTCGCACAAAAGCCTACTCACTCGCCCTAGGCTCCAAGACCGAACAGCAGGGCCTCCTTGTCCTTGGCGGCATCGACACGGCAAAGTACTCAGGTCACCTCGCGGCGCTGCCCGTGATCCCCGCCGAGCATGCCCCCGACAGGGTCGCCCGCTTCTGGGTCAACCTCAGATCCCTCGCCCTGACGCCCCCAAGCGGCGTCACCCGCGCTCCCTACGTTGCTGCCGCCGGCCTCCCCGTCTTCCTTGACAGCGGCGCCACCATGACCCTTCTGCCACGCGCCCTCGCCGACGCCGTCGCCGCCGACTTTGGTGCCCCGCCTTCCAACTCGTCTGATGACCCCGAGGCCAGTCACAGCTTCTACGAGGTCGACTGCAGCATGGCCGACGCCCCCGGCACCCTTGACTTCTCCTTCGGTAGCAGCCTCACCATCCGTGTGCCCTACGCCGAGATGGTGCGCCGCACGCGCGCCGACCCGCCCCGCTGCGTCCTGGGCTTCGTGCCCGACGATGACTTTGCCCTGCTCGGCGACACGTTCCTGCGCTCCGCCTACGCCGTCTTCGACCTCGAGTCTGACGTCGTCTACATGGCGCAGTACCGGAACTGCGGCGAGCGCCAGATGGCTGTCCGCAGGGTCCAGGACATTCACGCCATTGTCGGCTTGTGCGAGGCGCCGGCGACAGGGGCTGCGCTGGGAGGAAAGCCAGCTCAGCCGTCACAAGCTGTGGCTGCGCCCGACACTACGCCGACGGAGGACGCGACGTCCGTGACCGGGCCGGGCGTCGTGGGTGTGTCTGCGGCTGCCGGCTTGTCATTATCTAGAGCTTGGATCTGGAGCATAGCGTTTGCTATGGTTTCGGTTCATTTGGCGTGAACTTCTTTCTATTCTCGAGCTGGTGCCCCGTAGCGTGGCACATGGCTTAATCTATTTTATTCTTCTTCTTCTTCTGGCAAACACTGCCCGCCTCCAAGCTCTCGTGCTGGGTTCTGATGCTCTACTGACTGAGACAGAGAAAATACATGTCTACTCCCAAAATAGTCCTGGGTCCTTCGCGCCCGCCAGCCAATTCTCCATGCAGCGGTACATCCGCCCCCACGTATCTTGATCCTTCACAGTGGCGAGCTTTGTGTCAACCTCGTAGCCTAGAGACGCCTGTGCTGCCCCCAGGTAGCGGTAGCCCTCGGGGTATTTTGCGAGAATTTCGTCCGGGAACGTGGGGGTCGAGCGGCCGTCGACGGGCACCACGCGATCCTTCTCGTACACAAGCTTGACGAAGCGGACTTTCCAAGCCGTCTGAGCATGGTGCTGGTGCTGGTGCTGAAAGTTGCCGTTTGTGGCACCTGTGGCATTTGGTTCCTGATCGACAGCGCTTCGACGTTCCATAGTTTCTGAGCTCGTGGTTGCCTCAGCACCATCAGATTGTTGGTCGTCGGAAGCTGCCTCGCCTGTGCTGGACTTCATCCCACCCTCAAACACCTTGCCGTTCGGTGCGTCAGCTTTTGTATGGGGCTGGCTGATATCAACGACGGGTTGTGCCTCGCAGAAGAACAAGAAGCGACAATCGCAGTCGACATCAAACGCATGTCCACCGTCCACAGAGGTGAAGCGCTGAGTGATGGTCGCCTTCATCTTGCCCAGGGCGCGGCCTGCTTCGCGGTTGAGCTCGACAAGAGTGCCACACTCGCGGTGCTGGATGAAGGCACCGGCAGCCTTGCCGGCTTTCGAGATGGATATAAAGTCGTCGATCTTCCGAGGGCCAGACCATGCTATTGGGAAACACTCATTAGAACCAGTTGCTTCACTGCTTTCTCAGCTCAACAAAGATTGAAAGATTCAGTAACTAATAGAATGAATCGATGATTCACAACTGACGGAGACTCACTTGTCCAGACGGTGGCATCATCTGCAAAGAGAGATCGAAAGTTCATCCATTCCGAAGCATCGCGGTAGACTGGCCAGCCTTTGCAGAGCTCAGATACAACAAGACGGTCGTGAAGGTCGGCGACAGTACCGTTGATGTGACTGTACTGTCGCGTGTGCGGTTCTTCAGGGGTCGTCATCTGGTCTCTGTGTGTTGTGTTACAGACAGCGTACTGGATATGAGCGTCGAGTGCATAGTCATACACCATCACGGCGAGAGTGAGAGCGAGCCCTGTTTTATACTCGACGCTGGTCTTCACGTCGGCGCATGTACAAGCGCGTTGTTTGCCTTAGAGACAGGCAATAAGAATAGCCGGCGGACAGACGAGCAGTGTCTTCGCCCCCGAGATGCTGATATATTGACCGCAGCCAAACGGGCGCTCACTTCATCCTTGCGGCCAAAAGTCCACTACGATCACCACGGTACTGCTTGGCCAGACCGAAAAGGCGGCTTGCAGCATGCGTCAGGCAAACTGCGTGAAGCAACCGCCTGCGAGTCGTTACGAGCCAGGGGCAGAGAGGCTGCAATCTAAGACAGCTGCTGGTGAATGTCGGCCATATCAACATCATCTCTGTTTTTAATTGCATGTGATCTTCCCTGGACTGTCTCGACCGAAACCATAGAATCACTACCATACCGATTAATGAGAGCCCTGCAATCGCTTCGTATCGCCATCATCGAAGGCCGCCATGCAACCGAGCGCTATCGGTCGGTCGAAGGACGGCGTGGCGCCGAGTGACCAAGTCTCGGCCAACGGCGGCCGGGGACGTTGCCGTTGGTCAAGACGCAGGCACCCGCATGAGGAGTGACAGCGGGCGGAAGGCCGCATCGGGTGGTCCAGCGGCGCACCAACATCGGCGAGGAGATCAAGGCCAGGGCCGTCATCTCCCTGCCCATCCCTCTCTCTCGTTCTCCCGTCTTGGACCTTCGATCGACCTCAACCTATGAGGCCACATGTCCTCCGTCTCCCTGCATCTCCTTGCTCTCTTAGCCCGTCGGCGAGTTTCTGACTACTGCTTCATGTTGCGGAAGCTTTTCGTCAAGAAAAGTTAAACTTGCAGAGGAGACCCTGCTCCAAAGTCAAAGACACTTTCGTTTGGCACCCTGGCGCGCCACTCCCTTCCAGTTTCCCCTTCTGTCTCGGCACTGCATTTCGCCGCCCGCCATGCGAGTCAGTGTGGTGCCGCTGACAGATACACACTGGAGCGTCGTGCCATGGAAGAAACAGTTCCTAGGCCATATAGAGACAGGCTCAGGCACAGATACAGTCACAAGGGGTAGGCCGGGGGTGCCACTCACACGACCCCCATTTCTGCCTCTGTCTCGCGAACGCGCGCGTTGAGGGTTGAGGGTGACGCGAAACTTTCCCTCCCCCCGTTCCCCGCCGGAAGCTTCGGTTTTTTGTTCCACACGGCAGTGAAAAGCAGCGCAAGACAAGGCGTGCGATGCCTTGATTGCCCCCTGTCGCCCATGCTCCACGTCGCCTCGACCATCAGCTCTGGCTTTCCCGCCAACCCAAGCTGGGGGCTGCCATGCCCCCCCCCCCCTCTTCATGCCACATGCCATGTGCTATAGCCCCTATAGAGGTTAGGCTTATGGGCATGTCTTTTTAGGTTTCCGGCTTATAGGCGTAATAAGTACAGCAGCGCCCGCAGGGCTCGACAAAAACAATGGGCAATGCTGGTCGGCCATCTTCGAGACCCCGGGCGCCGCGTCACCCCCCCTGGACTGCCGAGGAAATTCACTGGTGATCTTGTATACTTTGACATTTACTCTCTCTCTCTCTCTGCGTGTGTCGCTCTCGGATTCCCGGTATTGGGGTGTCGAACTCCTCGGGAGTAAGGTACCATTGCGACCCTGGTCATGCCGCCTACCCTGGGGACAGACAGCAAAACGCCAGCCCAGAGCTTGATTGATTAACGTCGCGCGCGTGCTGGTTGTCTGATGCCCTTTTTAGTCCTGGTAGTGGCAGCTTTTTGGTGCCGAAGACCGCTTACCACCCACCGTTTACTTTCAGGCAGACCCGACGGCGCCCTCTTCCACCAAATCACCAACGCGTAGGCGAAAGGCAAAACGGATATAGGCTGGTGGACAAGAAAAGCAGTGAGCCCGCCAGACGGAGAACCCCATAGGGTCAAGCAGGGGGGGGGGCTAAGGGGGCGGGCGTGACGGCGACGACGCAACGTGGTGGCTGAGCGTGACGTTAGGATCCCCCCCCCCTCCCCTACAACAGCTCTACAGGGCGTTCAACATGCAGGGATCTCCAGGGAAGAGAAAGAGAGGTGTGGAGAAGAGGGCCCAGAAGGGATGCAGGTGGGTTGGTGGTGAGTGAGTGAGTAAGAAAGCAAAGGAAGAGCGTACAGACTGTTGGCGCCCAGGATGGGGTCGGGGGCTATGCTCTGATTGCGATGCCGACGCCGCGGGTCGTGCCGTGCGCGCGGCTGGACTTGCTGTGCATCTGCTCGCTGTTACTGTCTGTCTGTGGTGCATGTATGTCACTCTCTCTGTCAATCTGCCGATCCGACTCCTTCTTTTCAAGGAGAGGTACAAGGGAGGGCGATCATGTTCCATGACAGGGTGAAACGGGCGCGAGGGAAGCTTCTACTCGCTCCATGCTGGGGGCCGTACATGTACGGCGCAGAGAGAGAGAGATGAAGCAATCGAACGTGGCAACCGTCTGCGGTAAACGTGAGATGGTACAGGCCGTCAGAGGCAGAGACATATGTTGCCAAGCGGCCAGGCGGACACTCATGACGTTGTGAGATTTCGCTGCGCCACTACCCACACGCGGACAGGATAGAGACAAGCCAGACGAAGGCAGATACCCTGATGGCTTCAGGGCAGAACATACGATGGTTGAAAAGGCCAAATACAGGCAGCGGACACGGAGGTTCACACACACAGAGAAAGCGAAGTGCTGTGCTCTTCCGTGCAGTGTCTTGTTTGCGTCGTGCCGCCCGCGAGTGCCGAAGGGAGCCCGTCGACTGCCGAGCATAGAGTTCCCCCGACAAGATTAGATTTTCAGAATGATACAGAAAATCCAAATGCAAATCCATAGACCAAAAACCTAAAGCCCCCGAGTCTACCTGGGTCCCCTGACCTGTACGCGTTGGGCATCTCTGGGAAGAGGGGGGGAGGATTCCCCTTGGAGAGAAATGCTGTGCCCCGGAAGCCCGGACGCTACGCCTCTTCGTACTCTGCCCTCTCTCTTTCGCTTTCCCTTCGCATCGGATTCGGCATCGGCCCTCGTCGTCTGTCCAAAGTCCGCGACCCCGTTGGTCTAAAGAAGAGGCGCCCCGCCCTTCGCCTTGGTGTACCTGGTGCTTGACCTCATCGAGCTTTCTCAGCCTGGAACTCCATCCCATACCACGTTGGCTTATGACCGCATCTTGCACCATACCAACCTCATACGCTTTCCTACCTCTGCAACAGCAGCACCGCACAAAGAGACTTGAAAAATACATCACCCTGTAGAGGAGAAGCTCGAGATTGCAACGATACGCAGACCGATGCATCCGCCGCCATAATGTCGCTGCAATTTCTGCTCAACTCGGAGGACAGTGAGGACCGGAGCGCAGAGTGGTATCTCGCCAACACGCGAGTCGAGACGGACGTATATGGCTACAGCAGAGGACACGGCCACGGTGACAGCAGCACAAGGTCCGTTTTGTCTTGGTGTTTCGCGACCAACGAACTTGTTATTCTGTGGCTGTGAAGAAAAAAAAACTGACGATATCGTAGCACATCCACATCCACATCTCTGGGCTCTCGCGCCCCAGCATCCCCCGTCAGCAGGCAATGGACGCCGTTGAAGCCGGGTTCCAGCCACTCGACATGCGGCGGCCTGTCGCCGGGCAGCGACCACGGCGGCTATCCCACGTCGCCGGCGTCGTCCATGGGTCGATCGCACTCCAGCCGTCTCTCGCTGCGGCGACTCTCTCGAGCCGTCAGTCTCGACGACGAAGACTCGGCCGACGACGAGACGTGCGAGACGGTCTGCTACGGCATGGTGAGCCTCTTTCTGCCTCTCCCAGCGAACATGATTCATATCGAATGAGCCCGCAATACTGACTCGCGCCTTTTCCCCCTCAAGATCCACAAAGTTGATGTCAAGCTCATGGGCGATCTCACAACGATCGCCAAGAAACTGAAGCAGACCAGCCCCGGCTCGTCTTCCTCGTCATCCTCATCCTCATCATCAAGGCAGCAAAAGATCTTCATCGTCACGGAGCAGCCGGACCACATCCTGCTCAGCTCCCAGACGGCAGAAT
>NW_003315029.1:978687-981631 GCF_000150825.1 Verticillium alfalfae VaMs.102
CGCTCGCGGCGGCTGGCGCCCGTCGTGGGCGACAGGCTGTCCAAGTGGAAACTCTGGCTGCAGAGGCCCGAGGCAGTGAGGAGGGGCGCGCCTTACGAGAACCCGCACTTCCTGGCCTTCTGAGCGAAGCTGCGCCGGCCAAGCCCCGTGCCCTCCCTCGAAGAAAAGTGGTCCACCACCACCCCCGGCAGCCGGAAGCCTTGGGGGGGGGGAGGATGGGTTGCTACAGATGGGGACGCGGGCAGTTCGGGAAGCATGAACCGCCAGTGTGTATGAGTATGACCAACAACGGCGGGGGAGGGTGTGTGTAGGGGATTAGAATGCGGCGTGAAAATGGCGTGTAAGGCGTGGACACGACCGACGGCATTGGACAACCACGGTGGTTGAAGACACGGATGGACCGGATAACGGATGGGATGGGCTTTCGGCATGGACAGCCCTTGGGAAGGGCCTGGTGTAACGGACATGACGGGCGCAACCTCACAGAGGCACCCGGCATGTTTTTTTTTTCGGGGCTCTACTATTTTTTTTTCCTTCCATATTTAAGTTTTAGCGAGCGATTGCTTTCGAATCACATTCCCCCAGGGAGTCCACGCAGCATCGCCTGACGTTCCCGGATTCAACCATGACAACCATGTTGCTCCTCCGCCTCGTAGCCCCGGGGCCTTCCGGGGGCATGTTACCTCTGGTCTCTGTGCAGAAACCTAGGAGAAGTCATTATCCGAAGTTACCAGCAAACATACGACTGGGTAGTAGCAGCAGCAGCAGCAACAACATGGCGAGCGCCCGGCAGTGAAGGGTGAGACACGATGAGCAGCATGTCACGAAGCTTGTTCGTTGCACTGGCCATGATCCATATCCATCCATCTTGCGCGCACAGCCAGCCAGCCAGCCAGCCAACCAGTCACAGTAGGCCGAGGACAATGCTTGCCAAGAGTCTCGAGAAAATCACAAGGGGACCAGACGCAAACCTTATTCACAGCATCGCGGCGTCGGAGGAGCCTGTCAACGGCGCCCGAGCCACCCGCCCCTGGACAGTACTGTACCGTACTACAGCTACCCCAGAGCGCCTCGCGGCGGAACTCACCGCGCTACACCTGCTCGAACCCCAGCAGAGCAGCTCCGTTGCCGACCTTCTGGCTCTCATCTATTTGCTCTCATCTCAGCATGATTTGGGTTGCTCGTGCTCCACCGGTCATGACCGAGACGTGCAAAGTCGGCACGTAAATAGTGACTTTTCGCGGCAGGACCCGAGTCTCGCATTTCCGTACGACGGCTACAAGGCTAACAGGGCAAGGAACGTCATGATCCATGAATCTCTCTCCCTCTCTCTTCTTCTCCTCCTTCGAGCTGCCGAAAGCACTGCGGTCTCTAGCTTCACCAGCCATACATCAGCAGATTGTCATGATTACCAAGAGGATCGGTGAGCGTGGCTGTGCCGCTCCTTGAACCTGGCATGGTACAGCATGGCATGGCATGGCATGGCATGGCATGGCATGGCATGGCATGGCATGGCATAAAGGTAGGTAGTAATAAAAGGGGGACGCATGTTCCAACCGCTTGAAACTTTAGGCCTCTGGCGTCTTGGCGCCCACAGCCTGTTGAGGCGGACATGGTGGCGCGGATGCCATGTGCCTCGCTCGCAGCGCAAAGCCAAAGACCAAGTAGAGTAGGAATTGGTATGAGAAGGTTCAGGCAGAGCAACCTAGCCACAGAAAAAAAGTGTCATCGTCTGCTTTAACATTGCAACGCCAGGCAATGTAATATGCGTAAGCTTCTCTGCTTCCCTGAATGGGTGGGTTATCTCGGCTGTGTCTTTTTTTGGCGCGTGGTCAGTTGATTTGGGAGTGACATTGACGACCCGACTGCAAATGCCGGCTGTGCAGTGTTGCTTGTGCTTGTATGCGTGTGTGTGTGTGTTTGTGTGTGCATGACTGTGGTGCGCTTCTTCCTTCGCCCTACCTGTGTCGTGTCCACGGCGGCTCGTCAACGGTGCTCGTTCGTACGAGCTGCTATACTGTCGGCTGATGCAGTCATTTGCTATGCCCGAAGATCCAATCCGAAAGCGAGGTAGACGAGACAGATGCTCACCTCATCCCGTCATCCACGGAATGCCGTGAGTTTGTGCGCCGATCGACTGGCTGGTCGGAATTCAAGTTGGACCGCCTCACGACCCTCCCACCCCTGACTCGGTCTCGGGTTGCTCATCAGAACGCCAGCCCCTCCAACTAACCCCCCCATTCACGAGTCTACCCTAGAGACAATGGGTCGAAAAAGAATGCCGACTGCAGTGAAGGACCCCTGACTGGTCCGCCGCCAAGAATATTCCTGGCTTGGGCCCGGCGCCCTATTCTACTAAAAATCTCTCGGCACCCATCGTGTGCCAGCCCCCCATTGCCCACCATGTCCGCTGACACAGGCGCCTGGCGTGTGCCATCGTACAGGGCTGTGCACTGCAGATTACTTGGCTGCCTGGCCTTGGGCTTGGGGTGGAGAGAGAGAAGGATAGCAGGAAGAGCGTGAGAACACGAGACGGAGAGAGAGAGAGAAAGAGATGGAGAGTGAGAGACAAAGAGCGCTGACGTTGACATCATTTCCTTGCCAGAGCCAAGCCCCCCCCCCCGGTCCCCCTCGTCTGCCGTAAAAACAGATGCCTAGAAACGGAAGCTTCCTACATTACCTCACCTCTTACTGCTGGTTTTCTCCGCGTATATTCTCCGCGAACGCGCACCCGCGCGTATTAATCTGAATCTGACGGACCTTGCCACCTCGATCTCAACTCGTTGAAATGAAGTGAGGCCACCATGGCGGGATAAAGCATCTATGTTCTGAATGTCAGTACCGTCCAGCGTAGGATCCCGCCTTGAAGTCGAGACCTCGGTTTCCTCGTGAGTTAAGCAGTCCGCCCTCTTCATGTTACCTTGCTCTCTTTATTTTCTTTTCA
>NW_003315029.1:981945-983851 GCF_000150825.1 Verticillium alfalfae VaMs.102
GATGCGCGCGCTGTCCCCCTTCCCGGGCCCGAAAGCTGCTGAATGAAATTGATGCCGTTCCGAATCCGGCTTGTTGGTTCTCCCTGGTCCCCTTTGCACCACCCACCATCACAGTACCAACAGGCGAATACTTCCTCTCGGCGGCTGTCATGGACCCGTCTACTCGGGACGTAGAGTCCTTTGCGGCGAGCCTCGACGCCTTCCCGATCATGTCTTGACGAGAGCCCAGAGCGCCGCCTTTGCCTCAGCCAACTTTGACGACCTGCAGCTCGACATACTCGCCATCCAGGCCGACCAGGATCGCCACCGCACCATGATGAACCTACCGCGCCTCAACTCCTTTCTCGCCGGCATGGAAGGGCTCGACTCGGCCCTGCGTTGTTTTCTCTCGGACGAAATAGTCACCACTCTTATGGCCCACATCTGGGGGCCGACACGCTGGTTTTTAAAGGTGTGTTATGCGCGTTCTTGTGGTATTCCCCGCCGCCGGGTCGGGCGCCCGCCTTGCCTGCAATGCAGACTAACAAGATCCCTTGATTCCGTTTCTACAAACAGACGGCCAGTGTAGACGATTTTGCCTTTGATCAACTCCTTGACGTGTACTACTTGCTAGGTCAGGAGTTTGTGCCCTTTAACGAGTGCGAGGTATTGTTTCGCGAGTCACCAGAGACCAGACAGTGTCTGGCGAGCTTATACGACGATCTCTTACGCTTCGAAGCAGCCGTGGCCCGGTTGTTTGGCCGGTCTTGTAAGTCGACTCTGCCAGTAGGATATGAAGACGAAACTCATAAAGTCAATATCTCTCGAACGTCGTGCTGGATTCACTGACAAATTGAGCGCGCACAGCATGGCTGAAAACATTCAGACCCTCATGGCGAGGTCTCGCGGGCAATTTTGAGGCTATCGCTGTGAGCCTCAAGATGCACGCCGCCGTGATTGAGGAAGTCATGTTTCGTACCACTTCCAGCTCCCCCGCGGCCCAGCGGCGCGCGTCTGATACCATGTCAGACATTGTCTGGGATCGTTCGTCCGTTGCCGCCAAGATGCACCAGTACTCTGTCCAAAGACAAGTCCTGTGGCAAGATTTCGACGCGCAAGCGCGCGACCGCATGCAGCGGCAGAGCTCGAGGTGTTACGCTGGGTAGCGGCGTCCCCCGTGACGGAGGCAGTACATGCCGAGTATTGTCGCGCCAGGACCAGCGTGCCCGGCGCTGGACGATGGCTGCTCGGACGCCCAGAGATTGGCAGGTGGTTGACAGCACCGGACCTTGACAGTCCTGTGATATGGCTTCACGGCAAGCCCGGAATTGGTGAGATATTGGCCAGAAAGAACCATGCTGAAGGTCGAGAAAACGCTAACTGCTCGTCAGGCAAGACTGTGCTCTCCTCGATGCTCGTAGAGGAATGCATCTCTCTGCGGCGGCAGGGGGAGGTTCCGCCAGCCTCACAAGTCCACTTCTTCTACTGCGAGGAAGGAGATGCCAATCTCAACACTGCGCTCGGCGTGTTCAGGGGACTTCTCCACCAGCTGCTACTATCTCGAGAAGATCTGCTGTCAACAATGCTGGACGAGGCGCGCAACGGCGGCCAGCTCACATTGAACACGAGTGAGACGGCTCGAGACCTCGTGGAGCTGTGCCTGGAAAGCCCTTCGCGACGCTACATCATCATTGATGGTCTTGATGCGTGTGAACCCTCAGAAGCGAAGCGCGTCGTGAGCCTGTTGACGCACATGGCCAAGAAGCCCGGGGTGCGTGCCGGGAGGCTGCGCGTGCTTTTCACAAGCCGCTCATCTACCGAGCTGAAAAGGGTGTTTGACGCAGCCAACATGTTGGAGATTGATCCAGCACAAACCTTCGTGACATTCACCACTATGTGGGTGTGCGCCTGACGAAAACCACAGGGA
>NW_003315029.1:984112-988708 GCF_000150825.1 Verticillium alfalfae VaMs.102
GAACAAGAGCTGCAAGAAGCTGCCAGTCGCGACAATACCACTGGTGACTGGTATGCCAGAATACTCAGTGGTGTCATGCAGCGGGTCGATCAGGAGTTCCGAGGTGGCAGGGAACGGGCTTCGGCCCTCTTCTCCTGGCTGTCCGGTGCGAAGCGACCATTGCACTGGCACGAGGTCCGAGGCATCGCCTGTCGTTCTCATGATTCAATCACGGTCGCTGGTGATCGCGAACCGTGGGAGGCACTGATACAGTCATGCCGACCGTTGTTGCAGGTCCTCCCTGGAACGCGAATTCAGTTGATCCATCAGACTGCCAAAATGTGAGCCAACACGCATCCTCTCAGTGCCTGCTGCGCGGCTAACGTTCCATCAAATCGCAGGCACATTGAGATGCCACGAGCGCAATGCGATTTGGCCATCTTCTGTCTCGATCACTTGTCGCAGCCTTGGTTCGATCCTGATTGCCCTGAAGTCGATCGTCGGGGCCATGCTCTCCAGGGACGACTGGCACTCGAAGACTACATTGTAGCCAACTGGGCCGGCCATCTCGAAGCTGTCCTTCACGACTGCAAGCATCTTCTCAAGGACACGCCGTATGGTTCGGCGTTCGAGCGGGCTCTCGTCAATTTTTTCCACATTCATCACGCTGGTATATCGCAAAATACCGACGCCCCGCCCGTTTTGAGAGCGCACGACATTCCTGGTATTGCCTCTCACGCGAAGCTGCTGGCGCTTTACACGCACGTGTATAACCACAGAAAGAGCGGGCATCACGATCCGCGAGTCAGCGTAGTCACAGTCGACGAGGCCTTCAGCAAGAATCGAAAGGTGCTTGAAGCCCTCGCGTCTACTGTCGGTGGTCGAGGCGCCCTTGCCGTCGCATACGGCCCGAAGATGTTCAAGTGTAGTCAACCGGCCTGCGACTTCTTCTCAGAAGGTTTCGAGACGGAAATCGAGCGTGATCACCATCTGAATCGCCACGAGCGGCCCTTCCCCTGTCCACTGGACGGTTGCACACAGGCGCCGTTTGGCTTCACTACGAAGAAGGACAGGGAACGACACGTCCGCCACTATCATCCTGAGAAGAGCGACCAACCTCCCGCGTTTGTACAGCCAACGCGGAGAGTGGAAGACGCCCGATTCCTGTGTAACATCTGCGGCAAGAGCTTCACGCGCAATATCAACCTCAAGGGCCATATGAGAAGCCACTTCGGCGAGAGGCCTTTCGCGTGCTCCAGTTGTGGCAAAGCGTTCACCAGGCTCAATGATTGTCGTAGGCACGAGAAGATACACGTCAAGAAGGCGGAGTAGACGTCGAACCGCCGCTCAACTCTGTTGGACGTGAATTTCGGGACTCGGCCGTTGAACTCGGGACTCCCACAGTGGCTGGTGTGGCTGATCTGTGGCAAGGATCTACACACCTTGGCATCGGGTGGTTTCTCCTTGATTAGCGGCTCATTGGGGCATGAGACGACAGAACCAGTTGAAATAGCCCTGGCGCAAAGCGGCATGCCTTAGTGTGCGGCGAGCCGTCGTGGCCTGAACTTTAGAGACAAGTCGCGATCCGTGTACTCGGGTTTTCGATGTCTGGGCACAGCGCCTCATCGCACACAGAGCCACATTGGTTTTGTTGTCGTCAGCATGATGAATGTCCTCGCTGATGAGCTGCGACGAATTGCGTCCTCAAATGCTCTTTCATGTGTGGTGGGCGTTTGCAGATCGGCTCCGGAACAGTTCCAAACCAGGGCCTTTGCTCTCAAGCTGGTACAAGTTGGAACCCGAGGGCCTAAGAACCTCTTGAACACCCGGACCGAATGTCGGCTTCGAAAAATAGGCCGACGTGGGAGGTCGTGGTCCGCCGCACTGTCGTAATGTTACCAAGAGCCGACCCGCACTCTCGCATGTGGCGATGCCAGACGGCCGTCCTCCGGGATCCACTCTCGCCGATACGACAAAGTCGCATCTGAATAAGTGACGAAAACCAGATTTCGAGCTGTAGATCAACAAGGATCGGCAGGTTCGAGACCCGGTACATCGCCTCCTTCATGTGGTATGGATAGCCAGTGCGAACATGATAAAAGCCTTGAGAATGCCGTCAGTGACCGTTGGGCAACGACGAGGCGAATCTTTTCGGCCCGCTCCCAATCGACCCAGCCGCCCGGCATCGTCTCAGGCCTCGACTATGTTTGATTGTGTGGGCTGAGTTTGGCGGCCCACGGGCATGAACGGCATCGATTGGATCTGGCGATAGTGCGCGCATTTCGTGCGTGGGCGCGTGTGTGGACAAGAATGCGACGCAGGAGGACCTTTCGAGCCGTGCCCCGCCTGGCGGAGACCAAGATTCGCTCGACTTGGTATGGCTCTCGCCGCAGGCGCTTGGAAACAATGGTTCGTGGGGGCATAGTCGTCAGATTCTCTCGCAGTGAAGGAACTCATCGACTTTTCCTTCAAGTCTTCGGGAGGGCTGACAAGTCTAGATGCAGTTGGCCGACTCACTAGAAATGCCATGCTGCACGGCCTGATATTGAGGTCAGGGCAAGTGGGTGTGGACAAACAGCAACGTTGCGTCACTTGGTACCTAATCAGCAAGTTGACCGTGGAAGCGTCAATTGAATCTAAAGCATTCCCACATATGCATCACGTTCGTGATCGGGGCGATGCGTGTCTCCAGGGACTTGAATTTGGAGTCCGACATGCTACATTGTGTGTGTGCGCGTGTGTGTGGGCCGCATGATCCTGCAGTCTACACGCTGCAATGCACAAGACAGGAAGTTCTGGGAAGGTTAATGAAATAAGTCGCAGACCAATAGGAAAGAGTTCGCATTATTGGTGGCAAACCCTTGATGACCTGTGTTTAGCCGGGTTGCCTTCATTGTGGCAAAGCCTTCCTGGGGCCTTCCAAAAAAGAGTGTGTGCCCTCACTATCGTCATGAGCTTTACCGGCGAAGACCGAAGCCAGCGTGCCCTGACAGGCAACTGTATTTGTTCTACATGAGAAAGTGTTCCCTTGAAATGGAAATTGTCTCGCATCACGGCGTCGTACCTTTGAAAACGGAATTGTCTGCAAATCTCTTGGCAGATGGACATGAATGTAAAGCACCCCGACGTGTGAGAACTGAGGCTGACGTCAAGTTTCTAACGAGATTTTTCCGGCGCCGTCTGAAGATCGGCAAGCGGATTGACGACTGGCAAGCAAGTCTGCAGACCCTTTCCCCGAGTGATCGACTTTTAATTGATCCGCTCAAGAGTGTGTGTAGTCCTTGGCGGATATTCAACAGCGATCGGCAACGTCTTTGGACGAGATTTCTTCCCTCAAAGAACCGGGCTCACATATTGGTCCGAGAGTAGTAAAAAAGTCCGGGGAAGGACAGGGGTGGTGCTGCACGGATATGTCGCCAGGGGCCTTTTGGGGGTGTCAGGTGCTCTCGATGCCGTCGAGTCGGCAACACCGGTGCAATCCTATGGCTCCGAAGACGATCCAGGTGCCGCCTAGCCCTGGTTCGCGATACCGAAATATTGCCCCTGGACGATGAGGACTATAGATGCTCTCCCCGTTGCCTCTTCAGGTCTTCGTGGGCTGCCCACGCATGTGGCTAATGAGATCACCGTGCGGACGCAAGCTAGTTGGCGCTGCCTGTGCACCGGATGCGTGTAAGACATCAGGTTCCGGTGAGCTGGCGCGTGGAAGATTCTCAAAGGAATGAGGTGGATGGACATTTAGCTTCCAGGTACGAGACCCAAAAACATCGTATCGTGCCGCGTTTCGATAGCGAGACAAGAAGTGGGCCGGTCTGTCGGTGTGCAAAGCCTAACAAAACCAACCCATGGGCGCGTGAGCTTGAGGCTGGCCACACGCTAGTAGGAGCTACCCTTGGAACTGTTCTGCTGGGCGGATCATTCGGAGCAGCACACGTCAGTGTCAGGAGTTCCCTTGTCGGGAATGGAGATTGGCCCCTACTTGATGGAGGACGGATCTAGACGACGTGACTGGAGAAGAGGTCCGTGACCGCAAAGCGAGGATGGTCGAGCAACGCACTATGCAAAGTAGTAGACTCCTGTAATTTAGCAAAGTTGGGGAAGCAGGCTGGAGAAGAGAGCGAGCGTAGAAGGAAGCTCGAAGCTCGGCACTTCTTCCCCTGACGAGTCACATTTCGGCCAGAGTGCGGTGGCTGAAGGGGAAATTAGCAGACTGAGTCGCGACTCCGAGGGTTATGCTTGCTTGCGACGCTAACGCCATGCTCAGTGTGCACCATGTCAAAGGCGATGAGTAATTCAGCGACGAACATGATGTGAAGTAGTCTGACCATCTGTGAAGGGCAATCGTTTTTGGAATCGGAATCCAACCGCCCGTTGCTTTCCCTGAAGGCCATTGTTGAAAGTACCAAGCTCGGTATGTGCCTGGTATTTGTCGCGGGTCGTTTCGATATGCCCTGCTACTCCAGGTATCCGTTGGACTTATGAGCTCAGGAGTATTTGCTCTGCCTTAGGTAAGCGTGCCTGAAGCATCACGCGGACATGCAGCAAGGGTTGTGCAGATGGATGTCGATGTCTTTCTGAACTGCAGATAGTCATGTCTGTCGACGATGCGACTATGAT
>NW_003315029.1:989499-992584 GCF_000150825.1 Verticillium alfalfae VaMs.102
AAGGAGACTCGAAAGGAAACCTTCACAGTACATACGCAGGAACAAGGCGAACCCACAACGTGCCCCAAATTTGTTGAGTTGTTGTGAACATTAAATGTGTGCACTGATGTACATGTCGCGCGCCTGCTGGAGATGCGCTCAAGGCGGTGCGGATGCGCGCTTGGCGAGCGGCATGTCTCTCGATCCGCTGGCTTTGTGTTGCCTCCACGCCCAATGGACCATCTACGGGCGACAGGCCTGCGGATAGACCGTATTGTCTGGAGTAGTGAAGGAGGACGACTCGATCTCGAGATCTAATTGACGATATGAAGTCTGAATTTCTATGCCCGATTGCAAGTATCGCGGCGGCGAATCTGCTCGTATGTAGACGATGCTACACGACCCAATGTCATAGAAGCTGCCGCAAGGCTGGAGTCTGGTGGAAAGGTTGAGCAGAACACAGTCTGGTCAGTTCAGACCATACATAGATACAGCCAGCCATGCATTCTTGCCCCACGTGTGCTGTCTGGGACCTGGCAGGCGCCATTAGGACGAGCGTTGCTTCCGTTAAAAGTTCGTGAAGGGGCGAATTGTGTGTCGTCATCGTGTTGCATGCAAAAGTGAGGCAGAAAGGAGGCAGGCACATACGTTGCTACCATGCTTTGTATCATCGTCACTCTTCCTTGCAGCAACGACCTCCCTCGTCATTGACGACACGGCAGCTGCGGCCTGGTCTGCTTACACGGCAGGAGCTGCTCCTGTTCAGGGTGCAAGACCTTGACGCCATATGGGAACCGGTCAATGTATGTGTGTGTGTGTGTGTGTGTGTGTGTGTGTGTGTGCCCAGTATGCATACGACCTGGTACAGTCCACCATTACGCACGGTCGGGGAAGTGTGCACCGAGGATAGCGCACTGTTCTGCAGCACGCCGTGATGCGATGCGATGCGAGGGCTAGGGTCGGCTCCCATGCAGGCGCTAGCGCTCATGTGGCTAGCAGGCTTTGTGGTGCCAACCTGGCGCAATCAGAGCGCTGGCAGCCAGCAGAGACACCAGAGCGACCTAGTGAGACCCCTGCACTGACTCGGGGCTCGAACATGCGGCTTTGTCTGTTCGCCGCTGTTCTATGCAGGTTGGGCCACATTTATGACTCCCATCGGCGGGTGGTGACTAGTGTGAAGAGGCAGAAGAAGCGACAAGGAGTTGAGAGACTACGCCCTGCAAGACCGCCAGGATGCAAGTCATCGTGGGTTTGCGTGGGTAGCCGGCCATCGGGCGGGTATTGATGAGTGTCGAGCGATGGGACCAGTCCCCATGACCATCGCAGGACAGGGCGCCGCGTCGAACAGAGAAGGATACAGCAGCGTAGAGCAGAGCAAAATCATAGAAATGCAAAAGCATACCGGCAACTCTGCATACGGTGTTGTGTGACTGACACCATGATATGCCTCTCTGTCCCTCCCTGGACGGTGTGAGTGACGAGTGATGTGAGGTGAGAGCCCACTGAAACCCGACGAGGTAGACGCCAATCGCAGGATCGTTGGCAGCAGCCTATGGCGTGGCCACTTGACCCCCACCACAGAGCCAACACGCCGCCCTTTCATCGTCACTATTCGCTTCGGACATGTTTCGACTCGAATTGTGCCATGACCCGGCAGGTCAAGCCGTTGTGTGTGATCAAGGATGCGTTGTGGTGCCGCGTTGAACCCTTGAGCTTGTCAGGCCACCTGCCCACTCACTGGATGGCTGATCGGTCGGTCGCTCGGTCGGGCTCGGTCAGCTTGCTTCCTTCTGCGGAAGCGGCACCACTGGTCCTGTCAATTGACAAGGACCACGACGCGACAACAAACATGCAAATGGACGGTTGAAAGTCAGGAGAACCCTCTCGGCAGCGAACCTCCCGCCGTCTGTGTCGCAAGGTTCGGGTCAAATTAGCCAGCCGCCATCTCGGCGCACTACTTCAGGAGAAGAGACTCCTACCTAACCAAGCCAAGTAAGGAGGGAGGGAGGGAGAGCGAGAGAGCCTTGGAGCCCCCAAGCCCTGGAGATGGAGCGATGGAGCCTCGGGGCCCTGGATGTGCCCAGTTAGGGTAGGCCTCTGTTGATGGTGCCGTGTTGGAGCCGCCTGGTCATCTGGTCATGAGCGACTTTGTTGTGCTGAAAATGGAACGCTTGGCTGGACCTCACTTTCCCGACGCGTGCTTAGCTGCGTTCGGTACCTATGTACTTGGTTAGCTGTCAGCCAGCAGCAGGAAAGACGCCAGAACGAGAGACGAGCGACTACTCGATAAATTGAGGCAAGCACACACAGTGTGTCGCACCTAGCTGCCACGCCCTTTCACCTGGGGGATTTCCCCCTTCCTTGAATAACCGCTGACAGATCGAATACTCCGGTGCTTAAATCGCGACCGGCATTATTGGCAAGGGCGATCGGTTGGGCAGTGGGGAATGGACTGGGTCGCGACTGGCTGCGCTCGTACCATGTACACCTTCCAGGCTCGTAGTACATGGTACAGCACGCTCCTGGTCGGCCTCTATGGGCAAGTACGTGTACATCAGTGGGAGGGTTCAAGGCCTGATCGTGAAGAGCCTCGCTATAATCACTATTATGCTCGGTCGAATTGGAATTCACTTTCATGGGCTCGCACTGGACCGCGTTCCTCTCTTATTCGATCGTCATGCTTCCTTCGGCAGACCACACCCAACAGCATCGCCATCAGCGCCGGCTGTGCCCACCATCAGGCTAGCTCGAAACGTGCAGCCGGGGTCGCCCCTACTCTCATTCCCCGTGGCAATCGCGGGATGGACTCGCACGGTGCAGCCTGCGGTATCGCCCATAGCAAGGCAAGGATGTGGTCCGGGGCCGGGAAGGGCCCAGGGGATGGGACGTGTGTGCTTGACACATACACACGGAGTACCTGCCTCTGGTACGGCCACTGCGCCCGGGACATGGTCACACTCCTCTCTCCTGCCTTCCGACCTTGCCCTCGTACCTAGGTACCCTCCTTCCTTCCCGGACTGGGCCAATTGCTGTCCTTCCTCGGACGCTGCCAGCTGATTGACCTGACCTTCCCTTCTCCTTCCCTTCCTCTCTTGTCTCCAAGCAG
>NW_003315029.1:993361-1002173 GCF_000150825.1 Verticillium alfalfae VaMs.102
CTCGCCCTCATGTCTGCGCGACTTGTCCAACGCTCCTTTGCCCGATTGGGGCCCCCTGAAACCGTCACGAGAGGTTCCACACAAAGGAGGAAGCCCTTCGAATGTCCCGAGTGCACAAGATGCTTTTGCCCGTCGCGACCTGTTGCTGCGCCCCCAGCAAAAAGTTGCATCAGACCACGACGCCCTCGTCCCCGACCTCGTGCTCGGCGTGAAAGTGCCAGCGGTGGCGCCGCGCCCGGACAGAGCAGAGCTCGCAAGAACAGCGTCGCCGGACCTCACGCAGCCGCCGCCGCCAATGCCCAGGCCGCCATGCGCCCGCGGGCCAACACCATCAGCCATGTTGACGGCAGCGCCATGCAGATGATGGCAGCTGCCAACGCACAGGTTGCCCGCGGCATCCCCCCCACCCATGGCCACAGCCGTCATCCTAGCCTGGCCAACCTGCCTATGCATGGCCTCGATCACGGCTATGGCATGCCCAATGGCATGTCAACCGGTATGGCAGCCGCCATGGGTCAGCGAGGCGTTCAGCACGGCTTGCCAAAGCTCGAGACTCATGCCATGAATAATATGAACAACATGGACTTTAGTTCTGGCTTGAGAACGGCGCCCCCCATGGCCTTCAATACAGACTTTGACTTCGAAGGCCTACTGTTCGGGCCAGGTTCTACCATCAACCCGAATGCTCTTCATTACAACGACTCGCCCCAGTCAATGGCGCTGGATCCCATGTCCCCCTTCATCCCTCAGATGCATGACAGCATGCACGACATGAACAGCACGCAGCACATTGACGACAGCTTTGACTGGCTGACCGGATTTGAACATCAAATGTCCTTTCAGGGTGCCGACAATGCTGTCGACGGGTCAAGTCCGTCTGCCAACAGCACCAACAGTCACAGCGGTATAAGCGATGTCATGCTTGATGGGTCTAACCACCAGGTCTCGGCGGCAACGTCATCCATGTGGCAGCCCGCCGTCATGGGCCCGCCGCAGGTCCCCAATCCCTTCTCTATGGATTTGACCAATTCGGTGTTTCCGGACCTGCTGAATGGCGCTCCCATGTCGCCGCAGCCACCCCAACAAAAGCCCAACGACGTCTACTTCTCCACGCCTCCGCCCTCCATGAGCTCCCTCAGCCCCTCTCTCGTACAGGGCCTGAACACGCAAAATCTCAACCAGGCACTAAGCTACAACACAGGGCCCGAAACACCTTCATCCCTCAACGGCGGCAACCATGGCGTTTCTCCAGTGTCAACCATTACCGAAGCCACGCGCGGCGCAATCGTGAACGCTCTGTCCCAGTGCTCTCCTTTCGGTGGTCGCAAGTACTCCTTTCCTACTCCCGGATCGCCCATGTCCCCAGGCGTCCAGAACGTCTCCAACCTTCCAGACCACGTGAAGAGTCTGCCCAGCACGCAGGATCTGCAGCGATATGTTGGTTCATACCTGCAGTCATTCCATCCTCATCTACCCTTTCTCCACATCCCCACACTATCATTTGAGATGTCGTCCTCGTCCACAACAGGCCGTTCTAACAGCGTTGGTGGCAGCGGCTGTCTGATTCTCTCCATGGCCGCCATCGGAGCTCTCTACGAGATGGAGCACACCCAGTCGCGAGACCTTTTCGAAATGGCGAAGAAGATGATTCAGCTCTACCTGGAGGAGCGTCGCAAGGCCGATGTACGCAAGGCCGACTTCCGACGCACCCCCGGCTCTGATGCGAACTCACAAATCCCTGAAAGTGCCGTGCACACGCCCGTCTGGCTGGTCCAGGCCATGCTACTCAACGTTGTCTACGGCCACAACTGCGGTGACAAGACGGCCAGCGACATCGCCTCCACCCACTGTGCGGCTCTCGTGAGCCTTGCTCAGGCTGCTGACCTTCTCCGACCCATCCGGGTTGAGCCGACTGAGATTGAGGTCCAAATGAGTGAAGACTGGAACGGCATGAAGTCGGATATGGAGGAACAGGTTGAGTGGCTGCAATGGAAGACGATGGAGGAGCGCAAACGGACACTCTACGTCATTTTCATCCTTTCAAGTTTGCTGGTGACAGCGTACAACCACACTCCCGCGCTGACCAATTCGGAGATCTTGCTCGACCTACCCTGCGATGAAGAATTCTTTGCCGCCGAGAGCAGCACCGCCTTTGCGGCTAAGGGAGGCGTGCGCAGTGCCAACCATAACCGCACAACTTTTCACGAGTCGCTCGGCGAGCTCCTGCGCACCAACGAAAAGCAGCAGAAGGCCTTCAACCAACCTTCGGGCTCCAACGGGAGCGAATCTCATCTCAGGCCCTCAACTTTTGGTTGCCTAATTCTTATTAATGCCCTCCACAACTACATCTGGGAGACGCGGCAACGTCATCACAACAAGGTCTGGACCAACGAGGAGACCGAAAAGATGCACCGCCACATCGAGCCCGCGCTCAAGGCGTGGCAGGCTGCTTGGGCCAGTAACCCGAATCACAGCCTTGAGCGACCAAACCCCTTTGGTCTGGGGCCCCTCTCCGCCGATGCAATCCCACTGCTCGACCTCGCATACGTGCGCCTCTTTGTCAATCTCTCTCGGTCTAAAGAGAAGTTTTGGCAGCGAGACTGGGATGCCATGGCCGAGGAACTTTCGCGGGGCAGCGAGATCATCCAGCATGCTGAGCACTCTCCTGCCTCCAACACAGAGTCCAACGGCACTGATCCATCAGACAACTCAACCGCGAGCTCCGCGTTTGTTGAATCACCTGCCACGCAGCAGTCTGCCTCGCCCGAGTTCGCGGCTGCCAAGTTTCCCGGCCAAGCGCAGGCGCCTCAGGCATCCAGTCGTACTACCTCGCGCCGGGAAAAGCATCTTCGGAAGGCGGCTTTCTACGCAGCCGACTCGCTCGCCATGGCTGACAAACTCGGCGTGACATTTGCCGATTTTACAAGCAAAGAGCTGCCCCTCCAGTCGGCCATGTGTGCGTTTGATTGTGCTCAAGTCCTCGCCGAATGGATTGCCACGCTCCAGGATCGAGTGGGCCGCTACCTCGGCATCCTCGGCCAGGATGATGTTGACCTTTCGCAGGTGCCGGCCATCATGCTGCTGGAAGAGGAGGATGTCAAGCTCATCGGCAAGGTGCAGGAGGTACTTGCGTCTGCTGAGATGAAGATGAATATGGAGCTCGTCAATGGCAATGTTCCTGCGGTACAGATGGACGATCATACGGGCTATGCTGCAAAAGTCTTGCGCGTCACGGCTTACATGCTGGACAAAGCCGCCGTGTGGCCAGGTGAGTTGGCCGAAGCTGTCTACCCCTCGTTTCCTTGCTAACCACTTCATAGTCACCCATTTGATGGCCCGATGCCTAGAGACGCATGCAACGCATATGCGCGCCCGCGCCGAAAAGTCGGTCATGGCTTGTGAGTAATGGAGCAAAAAGCAAATAGGGAAAAAGAGTCATGAAAAACGAAACGAGGAAAAGACAAAAGCGTGACGAAAAATCTGACGACCTGGGGAAAACATCATACCCCGAGGCTACGAAACATCTACCTACGATTCTATGACCGGCGCCCTGCGTGTGGCCACGCTACCGAGTGACAGCCATATTTGGCACGGCTCCGCATCGTCGAGCGTTCTGCCCTTTGCGCGGGTCCCTCTTGTGTTTTATTCATTAGGCGTTGTGCATATTCCGCTGGCGGCAATCTTCGTGCGATTTGAATTCGTGGCGACGTGCGAAAGGAAGTCGACAAAGAGGAGGGGATTTACAACGATGAGGGACGGGGAGAGATGCCTACGTTCAACAAGGCTTTGTTTATGTGGACCACTTTGGGCCCATGGAGTGAGGAAAGAAGGATTGGCCCGGAAGCACGGAGCCAGGAGCAGGTGGTGTACCCATTTGAGGGTATTACGAACGAGGTTCCAAACGTACTGCCGACAGGAAGCGGCTATGAAATATAGTAAAAATGGGATTCGTCTTATACACGGCGATCGGACTTGACTCTCGCTCTCTCTGCATAGTCTCTCGTGATCTGAAATGCAGAAAAGCTCGAAGAATGTTTGTTTGAGCAACGGATAATGAGCGAAGGCATCAACCGAGGAGTTACAAAGAACATGGTCACGAAGAACGTAAATAACAGTCGCTCTGGGTAAACCAGGCCCTCTGTTGCGTCATCGCGTATCGGCCACAGCTCAATGGCAAGCCGCCATACAGTGAGGTAATATGGCTCCCGCATCAAATCATTGCAAGCATCCCCGTGACTAGTTTCACAAACCATCAACTCGGCGACGTCCTTTTGAAGCTGATCAACAAAAACGTATAATCGCCAGCCTTCGCGTCAGTTCTGGTACCCATCAGAGCAACAGCCCATCTTCACCGCTACGAAGTCGTCGAACAAAGGTACTTTCGAGCGCCACGACGCTCTTGTGTTGAAATCCAGGCCGCCCAGACGAAGCCACACCGAAGTAGCAATGGCCTTTCCTCCGTGCATAACTCCGAGGCAATCCGATTTTCAACGTAGAGATCGTTCTGCGATACCTGCTGTTCATCAAACTCCCCCATCTGTAAGGAGACCCGTGCGGAGCCATGTCACAGGGGGGATAGTCAGGAGCTGAGGGCTACGAGAGCTTATATATAAGGACTGCGGAGAGCCAGTATCAAGATGTACTCCGACACCATACCGATAATCTATTGCCTGCGGACCACGTGTGGAAGACCTCTTCACTCTGCTCCAAATCAAGCACTGATCCCATCTATCTCGAACGATACAAGGTCGCCTTCCCATGGTGTTATGTGCCGCCTTGCTGCCTTAAACTGGGTCAAGAAGAGTGGAAATGGGTTCTCGACGCGCCGATAATGCGCGGTCCCCATGGTACCCCCGCTCCCGCCCCGTCATACAAGAGGCTCACGGTACGACATCTTCTAGTATGGGTCCGCACCTTGCAAGACGTGGAGTGTACCGATCGCGCAAGACAGGTTTCCTCCGAATATACAAATAGGCGCTGACGTTACTCGGCGATGGGGGGAACTCCCGACAGTCTCGGTCCCGGCTCGGTGGGAGAAGGGGAAATTTCGCGTTTTTCGAGGCAGAGAGGCTGGTGGACAAGCTCTCGCGTTCGTACGCGATGAATGACGGCGCCGTGGTGGATCCATCTCACAGCAGGACACGAGACGCGTGTGTGCCTCTGCAACTGGGACAGGCATGGCAATCTCGTCGTCCATGAGGGTGGCGGCCGTCTGGAGCATGATGCTAAAGACGATATATTTAAAGCCACTATATATTTCATGTTGGCAAACAGGCGGGCGCGACGCCGCGCTTCAATATCCGTCGAGGATGCCATACTCAGATTGTCCGTTAGTTTATGGGGTTCATCTCGAGTCATTCCGGGGGGGGGGGGACTGGTTACCCTGCTGGAAGGTGATTTGGTTGATTCGTTGCCTGTGGCGTTAGCGCCTCTAGGTTTGGTGTGTTGGTTAGCTGTAATCATGGACCGGGGGGGTCCATGTCTTGCTGTCGTGCCTGTGTGTTGACGGTGTTTCTGCTGTGGTAGTCGAGTCCTGGCGTCTTCGCTATCTGCAGTGCTGAGAGCGTCCCGCCTGGCTATATGATCGGTCTTACCGTGACATGTTAGTGCCCTCGTCTGCACCTGCTAGTGCTACAAGCAAAAGCTCTTGTGTGTAGTAAATAAAGCCGGCTGGGGTATATTAAAGGGTTGTACACAGAGCAAGCCATCAACCCCCCTCACGAGGGCCAAAACCTAGATCACGATTGCACCATGACGAATGCGAAGCCTCTTTTGTCGGTCTTGCTTGTTCCATGTGCTCTGAGTAAGAGGGACTTTGGGCAGCTGGCTGATCATGTTCGACAGTCTGATCTTGTCGGATGGGAAAGGTTCTGCGATGCTGTTTTCTTGAGTAGGTTTGCACG
The DNA here is from genome assembly GCF_000150825.1 of Verticillium alfalfae VaMs.102. NCBI lineage: Eukaryota > Fungi > Ascomycota > Sordariomycetes > Glomerellales > Plectosphaerellaceae > Verticillium > Verticillium alfalfae. The sequence goes on from NW_003315029.1 coordinate 999,265, forward strand.
TTAGCAGACTAGATAGGTTTCTTTCGAAGAGCGAGGAGAGGAGTAAGGGGGATCATTGGATGTCCTTGCAATTCTAAGTGGCTATGATTGCTAGCATTCTGCGGCTGAGGCAACCACTGCGAGCGACCGTTGTTTTAGCTGTTGGAATTACGTTCTCGTTGTGATGATGTTTGCGAGGAGAAAGCGATCATGGCAGAAGTACACAGAGCAGAAGGATTATTGACGACTGATCCGTTGCTGCTCGGGAGTGGCGGCGAAAGTTGCTGCTTGTAGGTCTCGCAGTCGGGAAAAGCTGCTCGTAGCCTTAGGTAGAATAAGGTACAACTGCCCATTAATATATTAGACTCCTTTAAGCATGCTTTAGGATACCTGATCTTTGCTGCAGCACGCTGCAAGGTTTCTTACGCAGTTCTTGGGTTTGACACCGTGGGTGATGCGCGAACCACTGGACGGGCAATTGTTAGGACATCCGAAAACCATTTGTGATGATCGGCGTAGACCTCCAGCAAAACCTGCATGACTGAGAAGACGCCATATTCTGTACTTCTCTATAGCGAGTGGGAAGTGGCTATTGACAAATACCGTGGCGTGGCAAACAGCTTGAGCATAAAACTCCTTCAATAGTTCCAATATTGACACCCGCAATCAGAATTCAGCAAGCAGTTCGCCAGAATATGATTCGCAGCCGTCTTCATTAAGAGCTTCATAGACTTTGAATCCGTCGCAAGAGATGAAGAGGACCAATGCTACACATCCCCCTTCGCGGAAGACAAACTATGTGGAATAAGACGCCTGTTGCTGTGAACAATATGAATGTTCTTGGACGAGAGCCCTCCCCGCTTCCAGCTATGAACAGAGAACACATTCGTATACGCTAGCAACAATAGCTGTGCAATACCGTTCAAGGTTGTTATTGTCGGCGGCCTCAGTGCCAAGTTGCCGACACGTCACTATGAGGATTGCCGGCCTGCACGCATAGGGCTTGTTGACATTATGCGGTCGATGGCCTGAGGCCGTCTTCCACACACAGTCTACGCGTAAGGTGGGCCATGGCCATAAGCAAAGTTTCGTTGCTGTCAGGCTTTCCCTGTTCCTTCGCTTTACAACCACACACCAAAGAACTCTTCCTCCATCCACAACCAGCCCTAATCATCAAACTCTTTCTGGCTTTGCCTTGTTGCATCAACAAAATCACTAATATTGCTTGCTGCATATACGCAAGCATTAATCACTTAATCATTGAGCTTTTCATCGTTGCCTCTTGCAGAAGACCCCAGAGCCTGGGTTAGCTTGCCTCAGCAATGTCTCACGACGGCCAATATTTCCGATCCTCCTGTTATGCTTGGGCTCAGCGTCTACGAAGAAGACGATATCTTCCAAGAAACGGAGTCTCTTGCTGATGCTGATGATGTGCGGGCTGTCTAGAACACAGACCCAACACCATCACAGGGCAGCCCGGTCGGAGAGACTCAACCTGGAGCTCTCAAAGCTGAGATACAGACCGAGATTCTTCGAACGTTCGAATCGGAGGCTCAACCAGTCTTGATGAAGCACGATGAAGAATCACAACGGATGAGTCTCATGCTTGGTAAGTTGCTTCTTCAAAACCCATCGTGACTTCTACTGACCCGACCTTCAAAGAGTCCATCAAACTCTTCCAGAAGAAAAAGAATTACTACCCGACCTCCGAAGAGATTCTGGTAGACCTTGAAGAAAAGCTCAAGAATCGCTCTGATGCTTGGAAGCTGGCGGTGTTGTTTGCCAAACACTGCTATGTATTCGGGCTTGGACATCCGGAGACTGGCCTCATGCTGAATCGACTTCTTGCCATACATGTCACCGATCCCAACTCTTTCCACGAAGAGATGATTGACCCCCTCTTGACCGGTGATAACTTACAGGGCAGCCATGGGGATGTCTACGACGTGGCCTCGGCTCCGGACGTGGCTCGGGTGCAAGTGCTTGCTCCACCTAACCAACCCCCAGCAGAGTTCATTGAGACTCGTGCTCAAATTCCAATGACCGGGCAATGCCAAGGTTATGTTGGAAGTCTTGAACACTTCGAGGGGCTCAAGGACGTATATTACGCGTTCTCTAATGGGGCATCAGGCCTTGCCCACGAGGACCTTGAGATCAGGCAGGATGCTCCTGCCCAACGGAGGTGTGTTCAGCAATTGTTCGAAGCCATCATGGACATGAGAAGCTCCATCGAAGCCGCTGATGATGTCAACACCGACCCTGGTCAAGATGGAGAACCCGCAGCTGCCTCTGGCAATGCCGTCGCTGCTGCACTAAGGCCTCGAAACAAACGTCGCATCGGCGATATCCTCGGTTCTCACGGCCTCACCAATACGGAGAAGATCGAGGGATTGATCGGTCGCATGCTGTCCGACCTAGACATTGAGGTTCTCTGCTGGGAGGTTCTGGTATGTCACTACTCAACTTACTCAAAATCAACCGTGGTGCTAGCTCGAACTGACTTCCATTCACAGGAGGCTGCAATCCGTGCCCAAGAGGGCCTGCACAAAGTGGCCCGGTGGCAGACGGAACTCATGAAGGACAGGTTCGCCTCCTTCGAGGCAAGGTGGAACTCCATCTGCGAGGCTCTGAGGGTAAGGTCGGCTAATTTTTAGTTCCACTACAATATGCTAACTTGTAATCACGCAGGCTCATAAGCTCATTCTGCAGTCTCTGGGGCAGATCTCGTGGGTCGAGAGAGTCGCTGCCGCACCTCACAAAGAGCAGGTGGTAAGTCTTCCTCCGCTTCCCAGCATGTCTCAATCATACCAGCTGACGAAACTAGCGCAAAACCGCCAACAAGAAGTGCAACATGGTCAAGACGCTTCAAAACAAGGCCGGCGCCGACGCCATAAAGACCAACACACGAAATGGTCAATGGAGTATCGAGT
>NW_003315029.1:1002650-1005316 GCF_000150825.1 Verticillium alfalfae VaMs.102
CCCACGCATGGCAGCTTATCACGAACATGTGGATATACGAGTGGACTATCATCGAAAAGTAGGCTATCGTTCTCGTGGCGTCATCACTGGCATGTGCTCACCGGAGCCGACAATCATGACGGATGCGGGAATCTCGAGACTTGAAGAGAGACTGAGGCTTTGATAGATACGATCCAAATTTCCTCCTTCGGGTAGCGGCATGGTGAATTGCTTGGATCCTGCGAATAGCCGTTCAGGCTCGCGAGGTTAGGCATTGGCCTTGGCTGAAAAGTACTTTGGTGTTGAATGGTTCAAGTTCAAAGTGACCTGCCTCATCAGGATGATCTAGCACTTTTCGATTATCATGCAAAAGGCAGGCGACCCAGAGTGGCATCCATGTCTTTGTAGCATTTCCCGGAGTGCGGGCTCCTGTTGGAACATGGTGCCGGCCTAGGGTTGCATTGAGAGAAAAAGCTGTTGTCTAAAATGAGATGGAGATTGGATGTTCTGATCCTGATCATAGTCCAGTAGGAATGACAGAGAGTGTCCAGTATGAACGCCGCAGGAGGGACTTTTCGCACCACCACGCAGCACTCACTCCGAAGCACGAAACGGGCTGCATCGCAACAGAAGAGCGTCACTCAATAGTATCTTGTTGGGAGGAGTGACTTAGTCCCAAGCCTAGTAACCGAATTGGCCACTGCTACAATGCCTGGCATGAATCACCGGAAACATCATCCTACATGTTGTAGAAGAGCGCGCTATCGTTGAATGAACCCGTAGTTCGAGATCCAGGCCACCGACATCAGAGATATAAGATGATGGCTAGACGACTCACCACTGCCATCTCCAGAAAGCGTTCGTCATCCCTCAAACAACAGCAGCAGGTTGGAGGCGATGGCGAAGGCAACCCCGAGATCCCACCCTTCGAAGTCGCTGCTCGGATCGAGACCGCGTGTGAGAAAGGCGTGAGTCAACCCCCGTGTGCTATCAAGACAGTATATTGATTCGGGAACAGTGCGATGTGACTGGAACAGTAGGTCGTAACTTCTTCTCGATCGACAACCCGTGCAGCTGTGACGAGGCTTTGGATGTCAGTATCCCTTTGTTGGCATCTCTCGCCACAGCTCGGGGCTGATTCTTCGGGAAGCACTCGTGGGACGAGGCGTCGGGGGAGCTTCACGTCAACAGCGCAGGTGATCGCGTGGCCCATTGTAATCAAGTCGAATCTTCGGTGTCCAGGTGCAGCTTTGGCGCTCAGGGAGGTATCAACTGCGCTGTTTCGCGTGACTGGAACTGCTACAGTTGATGCTGCTGAAGGCTTTCTGTTAGGCCTGAGCATTGGTGCCCTGGTGGACGACTGGATGTAGTAACAGTACAGATCCCACTGCTGTTGCCATACTGTATACTGTACACAAGTTCTGTAGACAATTTCTCGAATATGACACATGTCAAGCACGTGCTGTGCTCGGATCACACATTTACCACAAGGTCGATTTTATATGCAAAAACTTTTTGGGGGCATCACGTTTGGCATACGTCCCCCAGCATAATCAACAGCACACCGTCAAAAACAAAACAAGTGCTCCGAGGCGGATTCGAACTGCCGTCAATGCAGTATTGTAGTAAGAACCACAATGCATCATCCTAACCAACTAGACGATCGAAGCTATGATGGTGGGCGGCCCGAACTGGTGGGGTCATGTTGCTCGAGTTGTGGAGTGGAGCGACAAATTCCTGCCCTACAGTGGAGGCGACCGATGCCGCATCTGGCACCCAGTCGACCGACGATTGTTTGTCGAGATGGATACCAATAGGGGTGAGCAAGTCATGTCGACATGGCATCCGTTAACCTGCGAACGAGATCGAGATCTGGATGCTGACAGATTGGAGATGGAGAATCCCGCCCATCCTCGAGAGTCTTGCTAAAATGAAAACATGATTCAATTAAACATTACTACTGGAATTTCCAATCAGTGCTTTCAAAATGGAAGACCTCTAGGACGAGTGCCGACTCCCGCCTGTCTCATCCGTTCTTGATCCTCGCTTCCAGCTCCTGAGACAACGAATACACTACACATGCCACAGGCGGAAGAGAAACCTCGGCGCCAACCATGACACGCCATACCTCGACCGCGGTGCCGGAGCCACGAGCCGCTCCGTCTCTGAGTCGAATATCTTCCAGCTGCGAAGCATCCACATGCTCAAGGCGCCGGCGACGAACATGAAGGCGACAAAGACCTGCGCCGAAGTGAAGTCCTTGCCGTCCGACCCAACCGACATTTCAATGGCGGCGACCTCGGCAAAAGTCGTGGGCAGCACCATGGACAGGCAGACGACGCCAAAGGTGCCGGCCATCTTCTTCATGCCGACAACCTCGACAAGCACGGGCGTGATGGTGCCCCAGAAAGTGCCACACGTGGCGCCGGCGAGAACGGCGAACGCGCCCAGTAGCGCGAAGCCCTGTGCGGGGATCCACAGCGCGAAACAGAAGACGGCGCACAGGGCCGTCATGAGCATGGCCATGTTGATCCTGCCGACGGTGTCGCTGAAGTAGCCGACGAGGGGGCGGCCCGAGGCCGAGGCCGAGGTTGAGCAGTGCGTTGCGATGGAACCCTGGGTGGGCGTCATGCCCACGACGCAGCGTAGCTGGGCAGCGAGTATAGGAGACTATGTAGCCGAGCTCG
>NW_003315029.1:1005870-1044127 GCF_000150825.1 Verticillium alfalfae VaMs.102
CCATGATGACAGCCCAGGACTGAGGACTTAGTTAGCTTCGAGTCGATATTTAACATGGGAGACTGGGGGCGCGGACGTACACTGTTGATGCCCCACGTATGCGAGTTGACGAGGAAGACGCAAAGTGTGCAAACCCAGGCGTAGCCGCCATTGGGAGGTGCAGGCTCGACAGAGGTGACATTGGTCAGATGCTCAACCGCCTCGTCGTCAGTCTGCATCTCGAGTGCTTCGCCTCGCGGCATCTCAACCGTTGTTTCGTTGTTTGTGGTCATTATTGTTGTGATAGCTGGCTGTTCGACCTGAGGCAGGCGTCTTGAATATACTATACTCGTCCGCTCAATGAACATCAAGCCAAGCAATGGCACACACCTCGTGTTTTCTGATTCTTTATACATATATTATCGATGCGGGGGCTCCGTAGTCGGCCGGGGTGTTTAGTCATGTTCCCCGAACCAAGGCAGATCCAAGAACAAGAAAAGGCTGATGGTGGGGGAGCTCGTCGCGCCTTTTGGCCTTGGCGGTTTGGATTGGATGACGCGGGGTTATGAGAGGGGGTCATCCTGCAGGCCGTATGCATCAGCTCGATGCAACCCTTTAACCTTACATCCTCTCATAATTGTTCATCCCCTCTTTTCTCTCCACGCCATCACCTGTAAGTTCTGTACACGCCGCCAGCTCCTGGTCCCCAGCCGCGCGATGAATACAAGAGGACGTCAGAAGCGCATGCTACCGAGGACTGGATATCCTCGGCAGCGAGCATTGGCGGCATGCTTGATATGTCGCGAGAGGAAACGGAAGTGGTACGCCCGCAAAACCTCCCAGTTCTTGCTCAGAGGCTGATGATTTCTTGTCTGAAGCGATAATCTGAGGCCAACATGTTCGTCATGTCAACAAATTGGGGCTCCGTGCCAATACACCAAACAAGACTCATCGTCATTCGACGCGGCATCACTGAGAATACTAGACCAGCTCTCTCTCATAGAGGGACTGGTAAGAGATATACATCCCGAATCCTCCCTGACCCGCGAGTCTCGGTCGTCTGGCTCAAATTGTGACGCGCAATTCATAGCAACGCGCGGGTTCAGGGAAGCTTCAACACGAAGCGCAGTACACACGTCTTTGTCCTTGAATATCGACGCAACCCACAAATCAGTATCTGATCAGATCCTCCAGTGGCCAGTGTTTGAACAGCTTCTGTCTTCTTTACAGCGGTTTCCATACATCGACTTTCATGGCACAGAGGCTTACAGCTATCTTGACGACCTGACCGAGTCAGAAGATTTGGATCCACATTCACCATCAGGACCGCCCTGGAAGTCTTCTGCGCCGATCAACATCTCCACAGAGAAGGTTGACGTCGAGAAACTCGTTGAACAGTTTCATCAACGAGTCAACATCAAGAACCCGATTCTGAGTAGGCGGCTGGCTAGCGAATACTGTCAAAAATTCCACGAGAATGGACTTCTCTTCAACCTTGACACCTGTCTGGTATTGCTCATGTGTGCTCTTGGTGCCATTTCCATGGATTATGGATCTATCAACACAAGCCAAAGCCCCGGAAACAACCCAAGCTCAGCGCCAGATCTAGCGAATCTAAGACTTGGTCACAGTTATTTCACAGCCGCGGAGAAGAGGCTAGGGGCAGCCATATCAACACTCAACACCCTCTCCATCCAGTGCTTGTGTCTTGCTGGGTGAGCTTCACGGGCCAACACATGAGAGGAGCTAGTGGCTGACAATTATCGCCGCAGGATATTCCACATGTACTCGATCCAGCCAATGCATGCGTTGCGTATGTTTCACGCCGCGGGAATCTCTCTTCAGAACCTTTCTTCCACGGGGTAGGTGCGTGGTCCGCCCTTCAGGGTTCCTGTGTTAGCGCTAATCTTGGCCCTCTTTCACAGTGCTCGACCAGCCGGAGCAGCGTCTCAGATGTATTCGAGCCTGTTTTGGCTATGCTATAAATCCGAGAGGTCAGTCCGAAACGAAATTCTATTGCACTAGAGCCTGACCTCTACAGAGAGATCCTAGCCGAGATACCGATCAACGCGCCCGCCCTGCGAGAACCTGGAATGCCAAATGTATACCCTCAGCCCCCACAAGCCGCCAGCATTGCTTCAAACGAATGGGCTGCCGACGAGGAAGACAGCTGGTACTTTCTGCTCTCTGAAATCGCCCTTCGCCGTATCACAGACCAAGTCACCGAGATTGTCTCCAAGTACATTCATGCCGACATCATCTTGCCAGGATCGCAAAGGATTCAACAGCTCATTCCCATCGTAGCCGAGTTTGAGCAACAAGCCGAAACTTTCCGAGAGAATCTTCCATCAGCTGTCAAGTTTCCCGACGTCCCTGAAGCGGCCAGCACTGAATGGCAACAGTACAGCCGCGGTCGCTATTACCGTCTACTTGAACTCATGCACCGACCATTCCTCTTCAACGCCATCCACGATCCTGGATGCAGCCCCGTCGTTCGGTCACTAGCGGAGATAGGACTTCAGAATGCACTGCGGTACATTCAGCACAGTCACATATGCCATCGACACCACGGAACGTGGCTCCAGCTTCGGAATGAATTGAAGGAGGCAAGCCTCCTGCTTGCAGCATCGAAGACAACTTGGCTGACTATGCCTCGCGGATGGGAGGCTGGGATCGTCAAAGCTCAAGCGACGTTCGACCACTGGTCTTGGGAGTTTCCGTCTTGCAGAACGTATGCCAATGTCCTCCAGAAGCTAGCCGAATCATCCATGACAGGTCACGGCGTAGATAGTCCGATGCCATACGGCTGAACGTGCAGAATAAAATCACATTGGTCAATCCATGCGAAATCAATATGAGATGAGAAGATGCAATTCAGCAGCCAAAAATGAACAAGCTCATGCAATCTGAGTCCTATCACGAGCTGCACATCTAGAGAAGCATGATGCAGGACACGCTGCCACAATGATGTGATGATGCCTGCCCATGGAAATTGTGGACCATGGGAGTTGAGAATAGGTAGCTTGTGAAGGAAACAGTGCAAAGGGATGCATGCTCTTGAACAAGATGGTGTGGGCTTTAGCCGCCACTCCCCAATGCCGCCTTTCCCCACCGTCATTTTCGATCCCCGATTGATGCCGCCACTCCCCGCGACGCTATACCGCACAAAACTGACTATGAATGCAGTGTTCCCAATTCGGTTACTTCCTCCCAGGAGAGGCGACTACACAAGTAGATTCTACTCTGGGTTGGTGTATCGATGAGTGAATGGGATGAGAACCGAACATTCGATCTTCATGGAGTTGGTGTGGTTCCACTGGAGCCTTGGCAGATGACACTGATGTAGCTTTGATTTTTCTAACCCAAGGTTTTTGTTATAAAATGATGGTCACTTCTTCGGTTGGTAACTGAATAATCTTAAAATTCCCACTCATTTGTGCTTGTCCAGCAGTACCCCTCTACCTAGGTCCCCTTGCCATCTCGCTACATCAGGTTGTCCAGAAAGAGTCAGAGACCATGTCGGCAGACAACATGAAGGCCCATGCCTCGCTAACCGAAAGTCGCCTTGGAACGAAAGCTTCTCGCTTACTGATCACGCACGTCAATAAGCTCGAACTGGACGATGAACTGATCAGTATCAAGGAGTATGTACTGACGGATCTCGCTCATGCCGTGATGCTCACGCGTGCTGGCATCTTTGATGCTCAACATGGTGCTAGCATCGTCCAGGCCCTCGTCAAGCTTCACGACAGTGATACTTATGCTGTACTTGCGCCTGACCCTGAGGTCGGCACTCTCGGTTTGCAAATTGAAAAATACCTTGAGAAAGTGCTTGGCCCTCGCGGCCGCGATATTCAGCGCGGTCGCAGCCGCATCGACCAAAAGGCGACGAATTGGCGCCTCATAAACAGAGCGAGCCTGACAGATGTCATCCGAGAACTCGTCGATCTTGCGACTGAAATTCTAGCAACGGCGGATCGACACACTGGCGTGCTCATGCCCGGGTATACCCACATGCAGCACTCTCAACCAACAACAATGGACCATTACCTCAACGCTCACTACTGGGCAGTGTCACGAAGCTTGGACCGTCTCTACGATGCTTACGATCGCTTGAATGTTTGCCCCTTAGGCGGCGCAGCCTACAGTGGCACTTCTTGGCCTATCAATCGTGATAGCACCTCGACCTACCTTGGTTTCGACCGTCCCATCCTGAACGCCAGAGATGCCGGCTTCGCGGCCATCGACATGGGTGCCGAGCTCGCAGGTGTTCTCGCCGGTACACTGTCGACCATCAGCCGTCTTGCCTCGGACCTCAACTACTGGTCCTCCAGCGAAGTCAACCTCGTGCGCATCGACGCCGCACTCTGTGGCACGTCGAGCATGATGCCACAAAAGCGTAACCCGATGGTGCTAGAACGTATACGCGGCCTTGCTGGTGTCGCAGTGGGCTGGGCCGCCAGCCACCTGGGTGTCATGCATACGGCGACTTCCACCGATGTCGATCAGTCGTACGTCCACAATCTGCTCCCGGGACAGTGCATCGAGACGGTTGGTGCTATCGCCCTACTGCGCGAGGTCCTGGCGACGGCCGAATTTGACGTGCCTGCCATGCGTATCTCGGCGGGCCAGCACTGGTCGACGGCGAGCGCACTGGCGGACCGCCTCGTTTCGTTGCGTGGTCTGAGCTTCCGTGACGCGCACGAGAGTGTTGCTCGTCTGGTTGAGGCGCATGAACGTGCTGGTTGCCGAGATGGTGAGCTGCGTGGCAAGCTCATAGACGATGCCTTCAGACACGTCTTGTCCGAGTCCGATGTCAGAAGCATACTCGATCCGGTGTCTTTTGTTGAGTCGAGAATCAGCAGTGGGGGCACTTCTCCCAAGGCACGGCGTGAGCTCGCGGCAGCTGCATCGGCTGATCTTGCTGGGAAAAAGAAGAGTCTCCTAGCCCGCGTTGATCATGTTGATAAGGGACTTGAACTTTTGCTCAAAGACGCACAGTCACTTGCTATCCATTCAGAATAGCGTACATTGCTTTGTCTGATCATGAAATGGAAATATATCCACGTTCCACGAGACAGGCTGGAGCTTATCGTGATTTAGCACTTCAAACCTACATGGCTGAAATGTTTCGGTAGGTGATGCTGCTGTCAGATTTACGGGCTCAATACTACGAATACGAGTCGAAATTCGTTTGCACATCGCCAGGAAAGAAGAAGTCCACTGTAGATGCTCCAGCAAGGCGTACGCGTCAGGTGGAGATCATGGATCTAGAGCCAGACGGTATGAGAATGGCTTCGCCTTGATAAAAGGATGTTACGGACCCACCTTGAGTATATTTTTACGCAAAGCTCACCACCGAAGCTACGAAGACCACCTAAGATGACGTGTGATAGGGTGGGCCCTTAGCATCATTGTCCTCGTGGATAAACAGTTCAGCATAAGTGATCACCTAGGGAGATGATACCATTCAGAATTAAATTTTCTTGTGTGATAGTTACGAACTACCCTCCCATAAGACACCAAACAAGATATCAGAAAGCTATCAAGATATCATGAAGATTTTGGGTCTGCACAGAGAAGTTCGATTTGTTTCAAATGCCAAATGGTGAGACCTTATGTGGTCGAGCATCCCGTCACGCATCGGGGCCTCGATTTGCCACCTTTGACATGTGGTCCTGTCTTGATGTGCTGCTCACAATTAGGCCTGTGCATCTGAATTCTCGATGGTCATCACCCGATGACTTGCCCATAACCCCGCCTCAGAATACTGAGGCTGAGACCGTCAGGGGAAGGGGCGGGGTTGATAATGGGATGAATGATGCTGGTGACAAGACAGGGAGAAAAGAGGAGAGAAACAGAATGGCTGGCAGAAACGTCAAAGGCCATGGCTGGCACGATGGAATGAAACCACCACACCCCCTTCACCAAGACATGAATAAATCTTTCGTCATCGATGATATCGCAGACGCCACCATTTGAGCTCGCGAACATCCTAGTTCGAGATTAAGCAGCTGAAATGAGGTGTCATACCTGTCCTGCTTGAACGAGCCTTAGCGTCCAGTTCAGCCATTGGTAGTTAGGTGCGCCAGCTGTCTGGTTCTCGGGGTTGACTTCTCGGGAGCGACCAGTTTGCTGGTACCGGCTTTATCGAAATCGCACGGAAGAAACGCCCAACAGAGGAAACAGATGTCTTGCCACATACGACTAGCCTTACAATATTGCAGATCCACAGCATCACGATCCCTTGTCAAGCACGAAAGAACAAACGCGACGCGCAACCCAACGCGGCTGATCTACAATGTATCGCTACCCATCAATACAGCGGGAAGGCTGGATCTAAGCCCTGGGCGATCTCTTGACGATCCTCTCACCGGGACATCTGACGTGAAGAGCTCGGGCCAGCCTCGGGACCGATGCTCATCAGGGAGGCGGGCGCGCACGCGAAGATAACGAGGCCATTTTCACTTGGCTTTTCGCACCCCTCTCGACAGCCCTCGGACAACCGTATGCATGCACGCACAGGCTATCCTAATCACACAATAGCATCCAAGTCTCGCGAAATGATCGCCTACGCCTGCCTCCCGTCAAGATGCGAATGATGATCTCCGGTGTCCTGAATCATGAAGACCACAAGGCGTTGGTCCTGTATGTGATATCTTCAACCAAGACAACCCACCATGCCGCCGAAGTTGCATTCCAGACCGTTTTGTAAGCGCCCGTCTCAATTTTCTCTCCTTCGTGCGAAAGCCATACCTGGCATCTCTAATGCCTGAGAAAAACGCCTCCTTGTCATATGTCGCAGTTTGACTTACAGCGCACTTGTCTTCCGGGTTGATGGTTTGACTGCCGACAACTCTTTTCAACGTGTATAAGGAACTTGCGGACTGGGGAAGTCAGCGGACAGAGTATCCATTTCAACGATGTAGTCTGAAGGTTACTGGTTGACAGCTCGATCAAGGTTGATTTGAGCTCAGCTTGCCTTATTTGAAGGAACTCTGGACGGGTAGCTCAGTGGCCTGAATATATACAATGGTTCAAAGATGAAGTCCATCGTGCATTGCAGTCCTTGAGGTGAAGCCAAAACTAGGCTCCGTCACCTGCATTCTGGTACTCTCGGTAATGTGACAAGGGCAGGCGTGCACGATGACTTGACACAAGGTCGAACTGCAGCCTTGCTAGACAGCAACCACGCCATCCAGCACGCAACCCAGCTCCTGCCACGACTATCGCGCCGGATCAATCGCGAATTGACATTGATTCGCAAATAAATTTCTGCAGTGTATTGGAATGTCTTGACTTACCCGTTGGCGAACCGCAGCGGCCTGTGCTCAAGCTTATCGAGGCGCCACAGAGGAAGTCCCGAGACACGGCAGAGTGCCATCAATTAGCCGGGCACCCAGCGTTCCAGTCCGGTGGCCTGGTAAATCAGAGCCGCAACACCAAGCTTCTCCCGGCATGAAGGAGTCTTGCTATCGGTGGGGCCGCACGGGAAAGCCCCCACGGCGGTTATACGCGTCGCCCTCGCGAGGACCATGGACGTGGCAGAGTAGGGATCTTTTTTTGGCCCTGTCCACCGTCAGGCATCTGAGTGATGACGATCATCTCAGATAGCGATGAAAGGCGAAGTGATCGCCAAGCTGGTATGAAGGCCTTTGCATCGAGATCTCCTAACCATCGATGTCCGGGAAGAAATGCCGTCCCAGAGACTTATCCACGTCTGATGTGGGTAGGCATCTAACCTATATATCAGTCTCGTCCATGAGAGTTCCGAACCACATCAGCCTACTCTCGGCCATCCCGATATCTCACCAGTCGAACCTACAAAGACCGAGACTCTTTCACGACAGAGTCTAGATCGACTATCCGAGACCCGAAGTATCAAAGTCCAGACCATCCGCCAGGCCGGACCCTTCTCGACCATTCTTCACAACCTTGAGACAGAGACAACGACATCCAACACCAACCGAAATGCGCCAGACGCAGTCCAGGGAGCTTGCGGGCAGGCTGCGACAGCTGTACAGCTCAGCCCCTGATGCCGTCGTGACTTCTTCCGTCTTTCGCAACCTGGCCCAGGAGGCCAGCCAGGGCTCGCTGGATCGTGCCACTCTTCTCGCCTCCATCCCCGCCCCTCTCACGCCCTCTGATCGACCCCTTCAACTCTTCCATCGCATTCTCCTCGACCTTCCCGGCCCTTGGTCCACTTTTGACCTCATTCAGTGCCATGCTCGCCTCATCAAGTTCATGCCCGAGTCGGCCAAGGCGACTAGTGCTGGCGACTCCACTGGCCTGATCAAAGAAGTTGAGGATCTGATCAAGCAATCCTATCAGTCTTTCGCGCAGTTTCTTGGACACGGTTCCAAGCCGGCTCTGCGCTCGACAAAAGCCAAGGACTTCATAACACACTCCGGCCTTCATAGCTTCGTTGATAGCTTTGCTGTGCCTGTGAAGATTCAGAATGGCAGGAGTAAGCCCGTTGTCGCTATTGCTCTTCCCAACGGCCCGTTGCTGGCGGCGGTCTGCATTGCGACGACGACTTACTATACCGCGTCCCCCATCAACCCGGCAGCTGGGCCAGTGCAGTTCCAGGCAGATGTTCTCCAGGCTGGCGCTGGATGCATTCTCACAACACCCGATGATTACGACAGGCTGCAGCTCAGCGACGACTGGGTCAGCGAGCATGGCATCGAAATCGCCTTTGTCGAATCAAATGGCGATGACATTCGGCTGCAAGATATCAAGGGCCGGCCCCTGAAGATCAAACAGCCCAAGCCAAATCATCCTGACGACATCAGTCTCATCCTCTTCACCAGTGGTACATCTGGCACCAAGAAGGTGGTCCCGCTCACTGTCCACTCCATTGTCGCCGGCATTGTCTTCGTCATGGACTCGTGGGGATTGACCTCTGACGATGTCTGCCTGAACATGATGCCCTTGTACCATGTAGGCGGACTGGTCCGCAATATCTTCGCTCCCATGTTCTCTGGAGGCTCCACTGTCTGCTGCGCTGCGTTTGACCCGAGCCTCTTTTGGGACGTCGTCGAAGACATCAATCCTACCTGGTATTACGCCTCGCCTTCTATGCACTCCGTCATCCTGGCGGAAGCCCCTTCAAGACCCAAGGCGCTCAAGAACAACAAGATTCGACTGGCCTGCAACGCCGCTGGCGGCCTTCTGCCCTCCCTCGCAGTTCAACTTCGAGACACGTTTGATTGCATTGTTCTCCCGAGTTATGGAATGACTGAGTGCATGCCGATCTCGACCCCACTATTGGATTACAAGCTGGACCGCCCTGGCACATCGGGCCTGTCCACTGGGCCCGAGATGACCGTGCTGGATTGGTCCGATGAAAAGGTCCGTCCTGGTGCCGTTGGTCGCGTTTGCGTCCGTGGCGAGCCGGTCTTCCACGGCTACCTCAAGTCCGATGGATCTCTCGACAAGTCCCCATTCAACAAAAATGGCTGGTTCGATACCGGTGATCTTGGTTACCTCGACGCCGATGGCTACCTTTACATTACTGGTCGCAGCAAAGAGGTCATCAACCGTGGAGGAGAGCTCATTTCTCCCTTTGAAGTTGAGAATGCCATCATGGCTGCTGCCGGGGCTGTCGATTCACCCATATCAGGTCGTGTTACACAGGCTCTTGCCTTCTCCCTCACCCACGACGTCTTGCAGGAGGTTGTTGCCATCGCGTTGGTAACGCCTCAAGATAAGCATCGAATTGACCTCAAGACACTTCATGAGGCACTCCGCTCCTCGCTTCAGCAGGTCAAGTGGCCCGTCCTGATCACGTACATGGACGATCTACCTAAGAAAAACAACAAAGTCCTTCGCATCAAGCTTGGAGAGCGTCTCAACATCCCGGAGATTACAGATGACGCTCCCTACCTAGCTAGGCATTGGACTGGTGTCTGCCCTCCCCCCGACACTGACCTCAAGGTCCCGATCGCTTCCGCTCCGTGTGAGGTCGATTGCGGCGCTGTCATGGGGGTCATCCGATCTGCTCTTCCCAAAGACTTCCAGTCCCATGTTCGTGTTCACGAAGGAAATACTGAGGCTTTCCTCGCTCCCAAGGCAACAGCGAAGCATGTTGAACCGCTTGATCCTGATTGGGCTGGCCACATGAAGCGTTTTATCTCACTGTCTGTTCATAACTATATGGTTCCGAACAAGGTGCATCTGCTTGCAGAACCTTTGCCACGAGACCCCAATGGCGATGTGGACGAGGAGGCACTGCAGGACATTCTTGACAAGCTCGAGGAAGAATCAATGGGTAAGCTGGGCGGTTCAACTGAAGGTCGTGTTCTTCAAGCCTTCGCCTCGATTCTCGCTTGCAGTGCTACCGATATTGAGCCCACCGCCGACTTCTTCGACCTTGGCGGTGACTCCCTGAGAGCTGGCAAGCTCATGTCGGCGCTTAGGAACGACTTCAACGTCAGCCTGCCCATCAGCTTGATCTTCAGCCAGGGTACACCTAAAGCCCTATCTGCACACATTGATGACCTGCTGAAGTCGGCACCCAGCGCGGACCAGATGGAGAGCAACACAGAAGGCTGCGTGAAAACCAACAGCTCGACAAATCCGTTCCTCATGTTGCTCCAGTTGTTTCCCTTGGTGGTTTTGTATCCCATGCGCCGCGCCTTCCAGTGGACTATCTTTATCCTCGCCCTCAGTTACACTCAGGGCTGGGTAACCAACATGTCGGTTCCCGGTCGTCTTCTCAACCTCACTGTCTCCATCATGTTCGCCCAGGTCGCCGTTCGGGCCGTCGCACCCTTCATCGGTATTGCCGCCAAGTGGGTCATCATCGGTCGTTACCGTGAAGGCCTCTACCCCATGTGGGGTCTCTACCACACCCGTTGGTGGATTGTACAGAAGACTGTGTCCATCTGCGGAAAGGGTTTCTTCAACATGAACGAGTCTACCAAGCGTCTGTATCTTCGCATGATGGGCGCTCGTATCGGTAAGGGCGTAAAGGTCAACGGCACATCTCTCGGCGAATGGGACCTTCTGGACATTCGCGATGGTGCCACGCTTGGAAAGTGCACCTGTCGCCCGTTCGCCGCCGAGGGTAATACGTCAATGTACCTGGGTCGCATCGTCATTGGGGAAAACGTCTCTGTCGGCGTCGCCTCAATCATCGCCCCGGGCTCTTACGTGCCCGCTGACACTTGCATTGGTCTCAACTCTTCCAGCTGGGAGCAGCAGGATGCTGACGAGTCGTACCGCGACCTGACGGCTAGCCGCGCTCCCAAGCCTCACTGGGCCATGTCGATCTTCTTCACCATGCCCATCATGCTCATCGCCTGGTTCTTGGCACTGACTCCTTGGCTTGGCGGTCTGGTCGGCATGGTGCTCAATCAGCCAATGGACAACAACTCGCCTTTACGTGATATCCTCAACTGGTTTACCCAGCCCGAGCGTGTCGGCTATCACTACCTGGCACTTGTCCTGCGCACTATGTTCAGCCCCTACATTCTCTTCGGCTTTACGATTTTCATCAAGACCGTTCTCGATGCCTGCTTCGGCAAGATGGGACCCAACCCTGTGGAGGGCCGTGGCAACGTCACTACATGGAGGGGAGCTCTCATGAACAGTCTCATGCCTGGATCCCGTCTTCACGACCTTACTGCCATGTTCGGTCAGCATTACGAGGCCACTTCAGTAGCAGTCCGTATGCTTGGTGGCAAGATTGGCAAGCGTGTCTACTGGCCCGGTACCGGCCCCGGCATCGGCGACTATCACCTGCTCGATATTGGTGACGATGTCGTGTTCGGCTCTCGTTCGCGTCTCATCACTTCCGACGGCAATGGATCTGAGAAGATTGTCATTCGTGACCGTGCCATGATTGCTGATCGCGTCACCTTGCTCCCTGGTGTTGAAGTTGGCCACAAGACTGTTATGGGCTCCGGTGCTTTGACCCGTCGCGGTGGCCGCTACGCTGATGGTGGTACCTACGTTGGTTCCAAGGGAGGTGACGCCGTCTGCCTCTCCTCCGGTTCCGACATGTCGGAGAAGAAGGAGAAGCGCCAAAGCCAAATCCACCGCGTTGCGAGTGACGCTACTCTCATTGAGACCCGGGAGGCGCCCTCAAAGAAGGCCCCGAACGTGTCCGACCATCCTATCATGGCCAGGGATTCTGACAGCGAGCACACAATCGTCAACCAAGATGAGGCTTCCCCTTTCGGCCGCGCCTTCTACTTCAAGCTTGCTCCCTACAGAGTCATGGGCCCCTTTGCCATCTTCTGCTACTCGACTTTCATCACCGTCTTCACGGCTTTCTTCTGGAACGTGCCCAGCATCACCGCCATCCAGCTTGTCGATCGCATCACGCGTGAATTCGTCCCTTCGTACGGCACAGCAAAGGATGCTCTCATTCTGTACGGCATGGTGACGATTGCTATCTCGATCCTGACCACTCTGCACGCCATTTTCGCTCTTGGCATTGTCATTACCGCCAAGTGGATGCTCCTCGGCCGCCGCACGCCCGGGAACTATGATTGGGACAAGTCGCCCTACTGCCAGCGCTGGCAACTCTTCCTGAACATTGAGAAGATTCGCCGCAACTGCTACCGTGGCCACGGCATTCTCGGACTTCTCACCGGCACCGAGTGGATCGTCCTCTACTTCCGCGCCCTGGGAGCCACTATTGGCAAGGACTGCTGCTTGTTCGCCAACGGTAACCCCAGTCTCATGTTCACCGAGCCGGACCTGATCACACTTGGCGATCGTGTAACTGTCGACGATGCTAGTGTCGTGGCCCACATCAACACGAGGGGCAAGTTCGACCTCAACAGGCTGCAAATTGATGACAGGTGTGTCCTTCGTACGGGCAGTCGCCTGTTGAGTGGTGCGATGATGAAGAAGGACAGTTGCCTCCTCGAACATACCCTCATCATGGGAGGTGACGTTGTCGAGGAGGGATGCACGATGCAAGGGTGGCCTGCGGAGCGCTACTATGGAAAGCGCATCAACCAGGGTACTGGTCAACCAGATGGGGAGACGAGCGATTCGGATGGCCTTCGCAGCGACGCTGAGACCATCACTGGATGAGTAATGGATGACGGCAACACGATAAATATGATTATGATGGGAAGTAAAAAGGAAACACCAGATTGCAAACAAAATATCGCAAGGATGAAGGGGAAAACGCTGTGCTGGTCACGCCACGGAGAGGATTCGCACATGCAGTTTGCTCGGGTAGCGTATCTTAGTTTAGTGAATTTAGTTTAGCAGATTGGATAATAACAATTGGTTTGTTTCAATAATCAAGTCTTGCTACGATGTCCCTGTGTTCCTGAACGGGTGCTACTTTTGAGACTTTGACCTTAGCGCCATGCTCGGTAATCTCTGAAGGTCTCCCTGCGATAGCCTGACGTTCTTGCTCGGATAGCATGATTCCGAAAAGTCAATCAAAGGCGGCAATCCTCTCATCTTCGCTCTGAAGACTTTCGATGACATGCTGCTCTTTGCCCTTCCCATCGCACTCTCGAACAACTTGACGCATCAGCAGCAGCGTCTTGTCAATCTGTCCATCCCCGCCGCGCTCGAACCTCTGCACAACGACAGTCTTAGCCCAAAGGCTTTACGACATGTTATAAAAGTTAAGCACGTCAAAGTCGGCGGCGAGGAACTCGCTCTCGGGGAAATGATACACGTCTTGCCAGGGCTCGTCTAGGTGCCCGCCGCGGCGCTGGGAGTATACCTAAACCTTCTGACCGGCGTCCTCGTGCTGTGGCAGTGTTCTTTGCTCGAGCCTCAGTTGCTGATCTGGTAGGCCAATCTGGACGACCATGTGGGAGGGAATGAGTGCGAGTGGGGTGATGGGCCCGTCTGCGCCGTAGCCTACGTCGACCAGGTACTTTATGTTGTTGAGAGTCACAACGTTAGCCATGTGGCTCCTGGGACAGGGGCTGTCAGCTGCTGCTGCTTGTCACATGGTAATGGGGGCGAACTTTGCATAGGAAGATGTGGCTGCCTTGACTCGCGCTCCAGAGGAACCCCGTCTCTCTAGGCGTTGAATTATTCAGGCACGCCTGATGCCCAAACTCACTTACATTAACCGCCAACTGCCGTCATGCACACCACGCGTCGCCATAGTGATACGGCACACGACGCCGTATACGGAGTATCCCAGACTGCGAAGGACATGGCCGAAGAACGTGTTGTTCTCGAGACAGTAGCCCCCGCGCCGCCTGGTGACTATCCTATCGAAGACAGCAGCGGTGCCAAGGGAGATGAGTCTGTCTGGCGAGTAGTGGAGAGCCAGCGTCTCAAAAGGGACATGGACAAGCTGGTGATGGACAAGCTCGGTGAGGCGCGCAACGGGGTCTTGGGCGCTCTCGAGGGGTGATGTCAGACTAATACGAGCTGCGTATCGAGCCAGCTGCTCCCCTGAGTAGCTCTTGGCGGTCATTTGTGAGGCATCCCCGACGGAGGTGGTCGTTCTGGTGATGGAGATGGGAAAACCGCGGATAGCTACCTATTCATCAGCTGGCGCTGAAGTACGGCTGAGGCGCGAGCAAGCTAACGGTTTGTGGCACTAATTCGCCCACAATACTGATGTTATATTGGAAGTGTCCGGCGATATTGCAAGTTCACGTCACTACCATATAGGCATTTCAGATCAGCGTGGAAGAAAGTTTGGTTAAAATTTATCGCCTTCGCGGCATTAAAATTTACGCATCCGGAGCATCAAATCTACGTACGGCGTCACCCAACCATCGCCACTGGCTCATCCCTGCCGGGCATCCTCCCCCGAAAAGTGGTCAAATTCGGCAGCCCTCGTGCGAGGATTCTTCTCAAACTTGACAGCCTTGAAATCATACAGCACCAGCGACCCGTTTGTCAGCTGCACGTCGAGGGCGTATACAAATTCAAACGTCCAGGCGTCCCAGGTGCCCTGAATTCCGGCAACCGTGAAGCGAAGGACCTCGTTGCCCTTCAGAGTGTTTTGGTACTTGGCTCTGTACCTCTTTGTCTGGCACAGGTCGATTGAGCCCTCGGTCACGTCAGTGATGTTGCGCATGCGCTGGTCGCCGCACGAAGCGTGTCCAACGTAGACGCCTGACTGGTCGCAGACGAATCCGTCAATGGTGTTCAGTGACGTCTCAAGTTGCACCCAGTCCCAGGGGCCGTGCGACGCAGGGATCTCGATGTCGGCCGAGAACAGGGTCGTTGCCTCGTACGGGATCATAGACAGGCGCTCGTAGACCTCCGTCCGGTCAACGGCCGTGTGGTAGATTGTCGACTGCAAGACGACACCACCCGCAACGGGGAACTCGACGACATAAGTGCCAGGTTTCATAGCCCTTGCAAAGTCAGGGTCGAAACGGCACATGACGTAAAAGTCGCCGCGCATGTTCTTGTGCCATGTCGCCCACTCGCCAGCCGGAAAGCTGTAGATGCGCGTCTCCGTGTCAAATGTTGACCGACCGAGAGAGCTTCCCGAGGCGGAGATGTAGGCTTCGTCGGCCACATCGACAATCTCCTCTGGGATGGCAAACTGGATGACTGAGTCTGCGGGCACAGGAAGGGGAATATTGATCAGAATGTGAAGTTCCATCCAGACTGAAGCATCTGCTAGCATGGGCGAAGGGTCTTCATGACGCTGAAGGCGAAGGGATGAGACAACGCCTTCCAGTCCGGTGGGTGTGGCAGCCACGTCAAGCGTCGTCGTGCTGCCAGGCACTGATATCGTGTCTTCGGTGACGGTGGATGAGGGCGCGCTCGTAGTGGCAGAAGATACGACGGCCTCTGTTGTAGATGTCACATCGGTTGTGGTGGCCGAAGGTGCCTGGGAGGAGGGCATTGCAGAGGTAGAAGCGGTACCCAGGGTTATCGTGGTCGGGCCAGATCCTGGAACGGGATCATCACCAAGCTGGACAGAAAAGGAGTCTGATAGGAACAGCTGCCAGTCCTTAGGGTTCGAGGCATCTCCAAAGATACGCAAAGCACGCGACAAGACACGGTAGCGACCAGAGGGAATGGCTGTGCCGTTGGCGAGACTTCGGAACGTGACGTATGAACCTTGGGAGAAACGGACAACCTCCCGCATGGGGAAATCCATGGGACTCCAATCAATAACTGGCTGCTGGCGGATAGCCCCGTACCAAGCATCCGATCCGACAGCGGCGACAGGTGGGTAGACAAACTGCTCCGTCTTGTAGTCCTCTCCGACAATGTCGACGGAGAACTCGTACGTGCCGTAACGGAAGGCAAACCAAATCTCAGGCGATTCGCCCTCAGCAGCACGGTACGGCTCACCAGTATAGTCTACCGGGAATAGCTCGCCAGTGTTCTGTTCAAAATAGTAGACTTCTGGACCGTGATGGAGGGCACCCCACTCATAGGTCGATGCCTCGACGCCCAGGTAGGGAATCGAGATTGCTTGATCGTTGGATCCCTGAAGAACAATCTTGCCAGACCACAAAGCACCACTGTCCTTGGGACCATCTGGGGAAGCAAAGGTAACCTCAAACTCCTGTGTGGCACCAGCGGCCACAGTAACCAGTTGGGGAGCATCCACAGAGACGGCGGCATCGGTAAGGGGAGGGTAGTACGCATTCACGTACCAAAGGACGTTCCTTGAAGACACGGTCGAAGATGGCACATGCGTGACGTTGAAAACGACCTCTTCATTACCGTTGTTTTGAACGCGAATCGTGTGAGTATTAGCACGGTTGTCGGTATCGTTGAGGTGCAGCGCCGGTTCTGAAAGCAGCACCACCTCGTGATTGAAAACACTGGCAACGTTGATGAGACCAGCGCCCTGCTGGGCCACTGGTCCATTCTGAGCAAGGACCTTTTTGTCAAAGTCAAAGTATGCTGGCAGAGTCTGTGATGTTACAACGAGGCGGCGAATGAACTCATCCTTGTCCTTCTTTGCGTGGGCGTAGTAGAGCGCGGCCACGCCGGCGACGTAGGGGGTTGAAAAGGATGTCCCCGAGGACACAGCAAATCTACCATCAGGGAATGCACCATAAACGAAACCTCCAGGAGCCGAAATTAGAGGAGCCAGGTCATTCTCATATGAGGGGCCCCAGGACGAAAATGCCGAGACGTGTCCGGCGCTGGGGATCTCGGCATCATCGCCCGAGACAGGGTCGGCATCAGCGTTGATAACCAATCTGAATGTGTGGCCCTCGGCGGCCTGGGCGCGCGCCCAGTCACCTACTGATGCGGCTGTGATAGCGAAGAGTTTAATGTCTCCCCAGAAGTTCTCCGCAAAATCGACGTCGTAATATACGCCCTGGTTGTATGCATCAAAGGCAAGAGCGTAGGCGTAGCCGCTGTTACTGGCAGCCCGTCCAGCCCAGCTGCCCGGGCAGACACCGCGCTTGGAGAGAACAGCGGCTCCTTCGTTGGCGAAACTCTGGATGTTACACGAGTCGCCAATGTCGAGCGTGAGCTCAACGTCTAGAGTCTCGTTATACTTGAAGCCAGTGGGCGTCACATAAGAGATGTTGAGGGACTCGCCGCTCGATGAGACAATGCGGGCAGGCCAGGCCAGTGTTTGGTCAGCCTCGACTGAGCCGACTGACACAACACCTTGACCAACAGCGGGAGAGCTGGCAAAGTAAGGGCCCATCTGGCCGTCGTTGCCAGCAGCGATGATGACGAGTCTGTCTTGAGCCACCTCGCTGGCGACGCGTGCCGTCACAGCATAACGGTAGCCGGTGTTACTGCCCACTGACATGGAGATAATGTCGCAATTGTCGGCATCGGCCGCGAGCAGACCCTTGAGAACAAGGTCGGTGCTCGTACCGGTGTCGCATCCAAAGATCTTGTACATGTATACCTCGGCCCCAGGGGCGACGCCGTGAAAATCTTTGTTGTTGGCGACGATGACCGAGGAGACAAAGGTGCCGTGACCAGTACAGTCCTCGAGACTATCGGAACCGTCGAAGAGGTTCTTACCGCCAGCGATGCGGTCCTTGAGTGCTGGATGATTGACGTCGATGCCGCTGTCGATGATACAGACTCGCTGCCCAGCGCCAGTGAAGTCGCGATCGTGCACCTCCTTTGCGTGGGTAAAGGTGTGAGGATTCCACTCAGGAGAGCCACTCGTCGTCTCAAAGGAGACGTTGAGAGAGATGTGGTGCACAGGCCAGACGTTGGCGACGCCGGGGATGTTCTTGATGTCGTCGATGATTGTGGTGTCATTCTCGAGAGAGACCTCAACCGTGCCACCATCGAAACGGCTCGAGAGGCCGGAGAAGTCTTCCTTGACAGTGGCTTCATAGCCAAGTGAGTTGATGTCTTGCACAACGGCTTCGACCCCAGACTCGTCACGGGTGCGAGCACGGCGACCTTGGCCGCCTGGCTGGAGCTCGATAATGTAACGGCCAGGAACGACGCCGCTATCTTCAGTGGAGAGAGCTTTTCTGCCGTTGACGAAGCCCGTGTCCTGTGCAGAGGAAGGGTAGGCGGCGGCGGCGAACAAGGCCGCCCGGATGGCGGTGCGCCAGCGAGCCATGACTTGACTGAGCAGCAGCTGGTGGTCTGGGTGAGCCTGTGTGCCGCGGAATACGGGGGCACCAGTGAACGGGCTTCCGAAGGTTCGCTAGGCAATACGAAATAGGCTTGAAAGACAGGCTACTCTCTTCATTTCCATTTTTCTCATGGGCTCTATTTATACATATGAATGGTCTGTCCCTCACCGACAGCATCGTCGGATCGCCGAGACCAGAATGCAGCCGAGCGACCCGTGGGCCGATGAGAGCGAGCACACTTCACGATGCTGCGGGATTTCGGGAAACAAGGGGGCCTGTCGTGCCTTGCAGCTAGCCATGCAGCTGGACTTGCAGACGGAGACCCGCGCACCCAGCCATGATACGAGACGGAGAAACCGAACTGATGCGATCTTATCAGATCAACTCTTTCAGTGCTAAGTGGAGCGCCATGTGCGGTGCTACCCCAGACTACCCTGACCCATGCAAGGTAAGCGCTGAGGCCGTTAGATAATGTGAGCCGACTCATTCAATTAGCCTCCGGCTAGCTCTGGTCCAGAAGGAATAGTTACTTGTCCGACTCCCGCCACACAGGTCGTCAAGTCTTGGCCCTGCGAGGGTCCCTGCTCCAGGGGCCACACGAGGCGTTGACGAGCCCCGGGCTAGCTATATCCGAGCTGTTCGCCGACGTCGGCAGTGCGGTTTAGGTTCACGACGAAATACAGTACCTACTTGTCTCGGTAAGCTGATTGTGTGATCATGCGGACTTTCGACCGATGACAGGGATGAGGCATGATCAGACTTACCTTCATCAAACTAGCTACATAGGGTAAAATAAGATAGGGTAAGTAAGTATGCGACGAGCCAACAGTGCCCACCACTTCATGTAAGTCTGGTTGCCGTCGGCACACACGCCCACGAAGATCAGATGATTGCCTGCATTCTGTGCGTGTGTGTGCTATGTCGGTCGTGAGTCAACCGAAGATTACAGCTTCTGCTGGGCTTCTTTAACAGTGAGTGGTAACGGGGAAGGTTTAGGAAACGGACGACGCCAGGATCCTAGCTGCGGCTCTTTTGTGATGAGGTCGGCTGATCAACTGCTTCCCGCAGAGTCCTGGCCTCGAAACCCCTTGCGAGTGAATGTGCAAGCTCTACTCGTGCCTTCGTTGGCCCTGTTCTCCTGAGCTGGGCACTTTGTGTGGGTCATGCACGATGGCAAAGCGCCTGACGTTGCTTAAAGTTCAATCTTGCTTTCCGAAATCCGATGTCAGGTGTTTGCAGTGCGCTGAAAGTCCCAGAACCATTGTTCCGGCGTACTTGAAATTTTGTCAGAGTGCAGACGTGTTACGATTCAGGTACAATTTCAAAAAATGCTATCGATCCAAGCATCAATGCAACACACATCAACTTGAAGCTTAACATAGCCCATACCTTGAGGATGTTGACTCTCGGAGGCAACCATTCACAACTGGATACAGCATATTACGCTTCTTGCACGACACCCACTCATGTAGTCACTGGCTACCTCATCACCATTGATCATCCCATCCTGTAATCCTGCATCCAAATACAGACCCAAAACTTTCTAGCTTAGGAACATGATCATGCTTCAAGTTGAAGACAATGACATGCCGCTAGGTGAAACAAGACCAATCATTCCAACTCGAATGTGAGGATCAAGTGAAAAAGAGCAAAAGAAGAAAGGCAAGGCTCGATTGATTCTCCGCGCTGATTCTGCTGGATAGGCATGCCCGATACAAAGTCCTACTCCTAGTCAACAACGTGATCGTTCATTCCTGTTTTTCGCCTGCCGCTTCGAATATCCAGCGCGGCTGCATACCGCTTGAGAATCTGCCGTAGTAGAGCGAGCTTCCTCCATGTTCTTACTGACCCCTTCGTCACTGAGCATTCGAGTTTGATCACAAACCTCAACTCGGGTATTTTAGTCTTAGCTCTCACGCTGTCGAGAATTACAATCCTTAGGGTTTCCATTGATGCTGTCGTTCCTCAGCACACGTTGAACTATGAATGGTCACGAAACCCTGATCTCTGCAGAGATCTGTTGCGCCACCCCACATCGAAAACCTGCTTGAGCAGCCGCACGGGGTTCGCCATGTTTGAGTGTCGTTGATTTGAATATCGTTTGCCGCACCGCAGGGCTCCGTGTCGCATTGGCAGGCTGAACCTTCAACCCCTTTTAACATGTCAAAATTCCTGCAAAAATTCCTTACACAGAACAAGACCAAGTAGCAACTAATCTGCCTTAGTTATTCAGGCATCCCATGTCACATCTCAGGGCTCAATCCATGACCGACAAATATTTGTGACTGAGATGCCGCCATGTGACCTGCGCGACCAGCCTAGCAGCCCTCGGCGACCCTGAAATCCGTTAAAGAGATGGTCCCCCGCAGCGTGTGAACCCCTGAACGAGTTCTGGCGTAGCCGCATGAGGCCGAGTGATCCACAATCGTTGTCTTCACCGTCGGCGGCGCGCGCTGCAGCAAGCACATCGCAGGACTTACATGTGCCCCCGACTGGCGATTGAAGGAGCCTGATGATAGCCTTCGCGAAAACTTCGCTCAAAGTAGCTGGAACCTTTGGTCATCAGAGCGTTCAACAAGCACTTAGTATGCCTGTGGCCCTACCCACTGCCAGATTGACGACCATGGCCAAATCATCTGGCACCAGGTGAATGTACCGACCAACACTTGGAACCACCGGCCGCCGGCTGAAAATGTCTTCTACCGCCGGCTTTCGGCGCCATCATCGGCAACAAAGACGAAATGCCGAGCGCCGTCTGGTTTCTGGTCGGAGTACAATATCGATGACTCCTGCGAAAATCAACGCACGATCCAAGGTTACTTCACCCAACAATCTTCAGTGGCAGAACTGAACCCGACATGTCGACAACCACAGTTCTCGCCCCGGCGGCGCAGTCTTGTGAGCTTTCTACCTTTCGACAGCCAGAGCACAACGGCAGCACCCCGCAAACGCCTCCAGGACAGGTTGAGGATGGCCAGCGGCTCGTGGCGACGGCCTACTCCCGGTTCAGCGACATCCAGAAACAGTCGGTTGCGTGGTTCGTTGCCTTCTGCGGACTGCTGGCTTCCATGTCCACGACCAGTATTCTCTCCGCCGTGCCGGAAATCATGGAAACTTTCGACACGACACCAACTGTTATCAACATTAGCAACGCCCTGTACCTTGTCGTCATCGGGCTGTCCAGCTGCTTTTGGGGCCCTTTGGCTGACACGTTCGGCCGCAAACCGGTGAGAAATCATCGATTGCATGAGTGCAGGTGTGTTGGCTGACATGGATGTGTTCGCCAGGTCTACACCATGAGCACGACAATGTTCCTTCTGGCATCCATTGGCACAGCGCTTTCGCCGACCCTGGTTCCTTTCTTTTTCTTTCGAGCGTTGACTGCCGTTCAAGTCAGCACATTCCTCATCTTAGGTTCAAGCTGCATTTCGGACATTTACCACCCTGTCAGCTACCCGCTGTCCCATTTTGGGCTCTCAGCGCTAACACCCCCTTCAGATCGAGCGCGCGACTGCCATGGGTTGGTTCCTTCGAGGCACGGTTTTTGGTCTGGCCTTTGGTCCGATCATTTCCGGCATCATCGTCACCTACACGTCCTGGAGAATCATCTTCTGGGTACAGGCGTCCCTGAGCGGTCTAGCGTCCCTCCTCTGCTTCTTCATCATGAAAGAAACATTGCAAACGACTCCACGGCACAGAGAACTGCGAGGTCAGGGAGTGCATGCTGCCGCCAAGACATTGTGGAAGTCGTTGAACCCAATCCTCGTTTTCCGACTGCTGAGCGAGAAGAACTTGTTCTGCGTGGTGAGTGATAAGAAACCCCGCCAAACAAAAGTTGTAGTCTGGCTCACGATTTTACAGAGCCTTGCTTCGGCATCCATGGCGTTCAATATGTATTCCCTTTTGACGCCAATCCGTTACATCTTAAACCCTAGGCTGGGTCTGACCACGCCTCTGCAATCTGGCCTGCTCTATCTCGCACCAGGCGGGGGCTACCTCCTTGGTAGCCTCATCGGCGGCCGCCTCTCCGATCGTACCGTAAATTTCTGGATGAAACGTCGTGGCTTCCGCCTCTGGGAGGATAGACTCCGTGGAAGCGTCATCTTGCTTGGCCTTTCTCTGCCTGGTTCGACATTGCTCTACGGCTGGACGGTCGATCGCGGTTTTGGAGGCATCGGCTTGCCAGTAGTGTGTATGTTCGTCCAAGGCATCAGCCAGACGAGTGCTTTCCCAAGCCTCAATACCTATATCATGGATGTTATGCAGCAAAATAGCGGCAAGGCGTCAGGTAAGGCGTGGGCCTCTCCTCATCCATACCGATCCAGTCATCGCTGATAACTCCTAGCCAGTCATTACTTTGTCCGGTATGCTCTCTCGGCTGCTGCGACTGCAAGCTGCATCCCCATGATTGACGCAATCGGCATTGGATGGACGGCTACTATTTCATCTTCCATGGTGCTCGCCGGGTCTGGACTCGTACTGTTGACGATTCACTCTGGCGGTTCGTGGCGAGGAAACCGGGAACGACGAGCCTGACGTGGCCGTGGTCATTCGCTCCTTGGCCAGAACTCCTAGACAGAGGCGTCAGATGACAATGATTGGACAGTGTCCAGGCAGCCAGCCCCCACAAAGGTCGTCGAGATATAAGGGGGCTCCTCCTGATGTGTGTCGTTCCTCTCAGCATCCCCAACATCCACCGTCATTCATCAATATGAACTCCAAAGTCCGACCCTTTTCGCCTCGCAAGACGCGATCGCAATCGAGACGGGGTACTCCACAAGGTCAAGAATCGAGTGCGGCATCGGCCATCACGCCCGCTGTAACGAATCGACCCAATGCGAGTCTAGTCATTCATGACACCATCAAACTTTTGCCAGAGAAGTTGAGCGCCAACGTCACTCGACTCAGTAGTGTGGGCCACGGGATCCTCCTGAAGAAGCACCTTTGGCTCCGCCAATATAGTGCATCTGGTGTAGCAGGTGCTATTGCAAGAGGGCTGCGCGCCGATGCAACGCTTGTCTTTGGCCAGGAGGAAGCTGGAACCGCCATATGCGTCGACTCTTCGGGTATTCTCATGACGTGCGCCCATTGCGTCGCTGAGGTAGAGGATGAGTTGGATCTCGAGAGCAGTCACTGGCTGGTATTCGAATCGGGCCAGATTGTTGAGGCAAAGTGCGTTGCTTGGGACGGCCGTCGAGACCTTGCCTTGCTGAAGGTAGTAGCCGCACAGGGTATGCCAGGCCCTCAAGTCTCGGGAGGTCCAAAGTCATCCAGCCAGCGCCGTTGCGATTTTCCATGTGCGCTGCCCGACACATCCTCTCCTCCGCTGAACGATGTTCTGGTCTGTGTCGGCCATCCAGGGAGCGAGGATCTCGAGTCTGACCAGCCAGGCGTGGCCACAGGGTACGATGTACTGGTGATGAGCGAAGGTCGCTTCAGGGGGTGCGCGGAAGGCCAGGATCCCCAGGACAATGAGAAGATTGGAGCCCTCAAGCATGACTGCTGGACGTACTGGGGCCACAGCGGCGCTCCTCTTTTCCGAAAACGGTCAAAGCTTCTTGTTGGATTACATTCGAGCTGGGACGATGTGCGCAGGCCAAGGGCGTCCAGGTGTTGCAGCCGATTGTCCTGGCCATGTTGGTGGTGCTGCTGGGGCTCTGGTTCTGCCTGCCCAGGTTTGGGTCAGCAAAGAGGGATTAGATGGTGATTGTCATATTGATCCGTGGAGAAATTGGTGATTCACAAGCAAGTTAATTGATAATGAATTGCTTCGTTCCATGTTTATCACGGTTGGACATTGTGGTCACTGTTATGTTGCCTGCCTGCGTTCAGTTGCTTGTGAAAGGTGAATGGTGTGTAGGCTGAATGAGGAAGGAAAGAACAGGCACGAAAAGCGGGTCTGCCACTGTGCCATTTCTCACAATCAAAAGGCCCGTGCACATACATCACGGGGATTCGTTTTTCCGTCGACACGCACGGACCAGGCTCTTCTAACGCTAGCAGACCAAAATTTTGAGCCATGATGGATCCACAGCCCGAGTCTATCATCTTCGACGCGGCCTGCCTCCTTGCTTGGAAGAACAAGTTCCGACATCACGATACCACCATCTACACCCGCCTCTTCGGACTCCACCCCTATCCGCGTCTTAGCAAGACTGAAGTTGCCAGCGACCTCCTTCCCCAAATCCACAGACACAACCCCTACACCGCCAAAATGGTCCAGCTTGTTGAGGTCGAGGACGAGCACTTCCAGGGCAACCCCAACGTCATCCAGGACGACGATGCCGACTTCACCGACACTGGTACGTTCTGTCATGCATGGCCCCATCGGAAACCATCGAGCGGCATCTCGACGAGCTTCATTGAGCTTCAACGAAGCTCGTCGATGCCAGCGCTCGATGACGTGACGTCTGATGCTTCGGCCATCGCCCCTATCATCCTTTCTCATCACTAACCACGTATCCCTTTTCCCAGACTCTGAAATTTCCGCCGACAGCGACTTTGATCCCTCCGAAGAGACCCTCCCCGAGCGCCTCGCCGCCCTGAAGGACATCATCCCGCCGACAACCCGCGGCTGGATCGGCTCCCAGGTCAACACGGGCGCGAGCATCGTCAGAACACGTGGTACTACGGCTCGCGCACCCTCTGGCTTGTCTGCGCCACGGCGCTCATGATCGGTGTCCCCCTCGCTACGTGCTGGGCCGAAGACCAGCAGATTGAGGGCATGGAGCGCGAGTACCGTATGCGTGAGATGGGCGGCGAGCTGCTCACCGCCGGCGAGGGCCAGGAAGGCAGCACCGCCGACATGCTGGGCGAGTCCCTAGGCGCTGGCAAGGCCGAAGCCCGCCCGTCGCTGTAAACGTATTCACCTCTCGCATCTAATCGAAGGACGGACAGACGGACGAGTTGGGGGGAAGAAAAGTGGACACGATTTTTTTTGGCTGTTCTTGTACATTACGCGCCCCAGCCTGCGACGATCGGGAAGCAATCGGGAAGTGCCCTCGGGAAATTCACGGTCGACTGAATTTGCGAGGCAAGCGACGGAAGAACGCACGGGAAGGAACGCGCATAGTCAAGGGACGGGCTGTTGCGTTCGTGTATTATTTTTTGAGGGGAGGATTAGCAAAGGGGCCGCGGGTCCTTGCGAGGAGGAAGGGCGATGATGGCATGGGGATGCTCTCAGCTCACGGAACTACGGTTCCCCTGTACTTGTGATACTAGAATATGGAGTCACAGAGATGGCTACCAATTGATGACATTGACAAATTGGTGGCTGGTCGCCGTGACATGGAAACTCTATGTGATATCGCTGTCGCGGTTGATGCCGGAGCGACGCCCTTCGCGCAGAGCGGAGCCCGCCGAGGTGCCCAAATCTCTCATGCTGCAAAACCCACGGCGCTCGCTTCATAGAAGCACCACCTCGTACCACAATACAGTACTTTCACACACGATATTCCCTTCTCGTAAAAGGCGACTTCGTTTGAAAGAGAGCCAGATACCGCCATGGACTTCAAGGCCCTCCCCAAGATCGAGGTGTGTTTTCCTCAGTTGAGCCTCACCTCATGGCAGCGACGTCTACAGTCTCCGACTACCAGGCTCACTGTTTATGACGCCGCACGAAAATCACGATACTTCCATCTCGCGTCAAATGAAGACTAACGGCCCAGCTCCACGCTCACCTCACTGGCAGTGTCTCCCGCCAGACTCTCCACGACATCTGGGCCACCAAGCACGCCGCCGGCACCACAACCCTCGACGACCCCTCGATCGTGATGCCTGCCGGGAAACATGACTATAACCTCGAGACGTGAGCCCCCTCTACTCATGCCCATGTTCATTTTCGCCTTTTCCTTCGGCCCCAGCAGCCAGTTGGCCCAAGCAAAGCACCCAGCGCTCACGCGCGCACAGCTTCTTTCCCCTCTTCTCCTCGTACATCTACGGCCTCCTCCCCGACGCCGCATCCCTGACGCGCGCCACACGCTCCGTCCTCGACGACTTTGCCGCAGATGGCGTCCTCTACCTCGAGCTCCGCACCACGCCGCGCCGCACGACCGAGATGACAAAGGAAGTCTACGTCCGCACCGTCGTGGCCGCCATCCAGGCATGGGAAGCCGACCAGACGGCGAGCCCAGCGCCAGGCAGCAGCGCCCCGCGCATGCGCATGTGCACACGCCTCATCCTCAGCATCGACCGCCGCGACGCACTGCCCGAGGCGCACGAGGTGCTGCGCATCGCCGACCTCCTGCGTCGCGAGAGCGACATGATCGTCGGCGTCGACCTCTGTGGCGATCCTGCCAAGCGCACGCCGTCTGACCCGCGCGGCTCCGTCGCTGTCTTCACCGACGTGTTCCGCGCGGCCAAGACCCAGGGGTTTGGCGTGACGGTGCACTTTGCCGAGGCCGAGGTGTCGGGGACGGAGGAGGAGCTCGGGGTGCTCCTTGGGTGGCAGCCGGATCGGCTCGGGCACGTCATCTGTCTGAGTCCTGCTGTCAAGGAGGCTGTGAAGAGGCGGGGCCGCGAGGGGGGCATCGGGCTGGAGCTGTGTCTGAGCTGTAATGTGCAGGCCAAGATGGTCGAGGGCGGCTTCGGGGCCCATCATTTTGGAGAGTGGTGGGGCACCGAGGGGTGTCATGTTTCGCTCGGCGTAAGTCAGAGTTCTGGTCCGAATATTGAGGTAAAGCAGTACTGACCAGGACAACAGACGGACGATGTCGGTGTGTTTGGCAGCCCCCTCTCAAACGAGTACAGGCTCGCTGCAGAGCACTTCAACCTTTCGAATGCCCAGGTCTGCGAACTGGCGCTGCAGCCCATCCCGAGCATCTTTGGCGGAGAGGCGATCCAGGCGCAGTTGAGGGAGGCCATGTGGAAGCCAGAGCATCACAGGTGAGGCGTTTGTTGGTCATGGGTATTTCGTCAAGATTTGCTATCCAGCTTCACAATCCGGCAGGGTATCGACTACAAGTACATCTAAAATCAAGCCTCCCACCCGCTATTTCTACGCGTCGCCAACCACCGCTCTGTTCATGATCTATTCGTCATCCGGATCTCCCATCCTTCATCGTATCTCAGTCTTGATATGTTGCCAAGACACAGTAAACATTACTAGAGACGTGTGTGCTTTCTCACCCTTCGTCTTACAACAGATGCAAGGACATGACCCCAACTGCGATTGCTACAGCCTGCGTCCAACGTATTGTCAGAGACGTAGAAGAGCTCGGCTCCAAGCTGAGCAAATCGCCACCAGGACTTGTCTTTGTATTGTCGTTCTCGGGTCGCGCTGAGGGCTGACCATTGTTGTTGTTGTTGTTATTATTATTGTTGTTACCACTGCCAACACTCTGTGAAGGGGTTGGCGTTGGAATAAGTGCTTGGCTGGGTGTTGTGCTCGTGGTGAATACGAGCGGCGAAGTGGTTGTGGAGGGCTCAGCTGGCGGCAGAATAAAGCTAGACACCGTCTCCCACAGGGGGCGATGGAGTGGGCACGAGAGATGGTGTTGTGATGATGGGAACGAGTGATCGCGTCGTTGACGTCGGTAACACCCTCCTGGTTGAAGATGTGCTCGATACTGTAGTGCCGCCGCCATTGGGACACAAGAGAGCCGGAAGGTTACCCAGCAGAGCCTGCGCTAACAATGTGTCGATCGGCGCAAAGACGCCACCACACTCGCTTTGGATATCTGCCTGCATTGCCTCGATACCCGCTTTGCATTCTGCAGAGCAGAGAGCGCCCTGGAAAAAGTCGGACCTCCGGCATCCTCCGATCGGTGCTGTGTAAGCAAGTCTGCAGGCGATTGGTATATTTTGCGTCGTCGACAGTGGGTCGAAACTTGTCAAAGACATCTGGGCTGACGCAATGCTGGCCATGAGAAGTACCAGGGCGGCGAATCGTGATGTTCGCGGACAGGTCATGATGAGTGACCTTTGGTATGAAGCGGAATTTGGTGGTGCTTGAAGCTGTGGTTGAGGCGACGACGTGGAGCAGACAGGTTATATCCCACGGGACTGGCGCCTAGCGGCGAGTATACCGAATCGCGGGATGACGGGGTCTCGCGTTCTTGGCCAGGCGCAGCTCGCACTGCAGTCTCGAACAAGGCAAGAACTGAGACGCTTCGCGTGTCAGGAGGGACGGCAATGACGAAGTGATCCGCTGTGGACGAACGGTGGCCCGTGTGTGCCCAGTTAGGAGTATAGAGGGATGAGTAAAGGCTGCAGCTAAGGCTGCGGTCGAGGATGATGCTGCGGCGACGCGAACCAGATTGAAAGCCTTGCAAGATCGATATTGAGTACGATTTAGGTCGGGAAATTGGACTGTCTGAGAGACGAAGGCGTGGCAGGACTCGGTTGAGCAAACACGGAGGTATCGTCAAGATAAAGGGTCGCCGTTCCTGGGGGTATGACGATGACAAGAGAAGATCCGCAGGGAGTGCAAGGGATGCTAGCTCTCAAGGGACGATCATATATCCTGATTGAGTTCGTGAGGGAGGGAGGGAAAGGTATCCCAGACTCGATAAAGCAGCGTAGAAGAAATCGCCAGTAGCCCAGGTGGTCGAAGCTTGGTCGGTCAGTTTCACAACCTTGTATGTGACGGTGCCTAGACGAGCAGCTCGGATGATAACTGGTGGAGTGTTTGGTATCGAGGTCAATGTTCAGACGGAGGTCGAAATTCGTCGAGCGAGGCAGACGAAAGTGAGGTACAGGAGACAGACTTCGGGGACCAGAAGAATTGCGATGGTCAATAAAGGGCGGCTAGATATGGAAAAGAAGAAGCCTCGTGAAAGCTCTAAGCGGTCGAGAAGAGGATGGGGGCCACCGTCAGGAATGTAGGCTTTAATGGCCATCGTCAGCGAACAGGCAGCGCCCACTGAAACCAGCACCCTTCCCACATGTTGACCCGTCCCCTTGCCATCGGTTGACATTCCACATGGCCTATTGTGGCACGGAGTCCAGCCCAGGCATTGGCCATGGGTTGCAGCGCTTGCTGTCGCTCGTCAGGCGTCTTGTAGCTTCTCCTCCAGCCAAACGAAACGATGGCTGGCTGCTTCTTCATGTTCAGGGGATCAGGGGGGTGAGGGGGGCGGAAGGGGGGGCGAACGAATGATCCGGCGCCCTCTGCAATTGTTTCGACTCCTGCAGCTAACCCCCTGATGGGCCAAACAGGGCTCCTGGTAGCTGATCTCTGGGGTTGTTTGCCCTGCGTCACGGAGTAGCGGACGAGGATCTGACTTGATTACAGCTCACGGAAAGAGGCAAAAAGACGAAACAAGGAAAACCAGGAGTCGAGTTTGAGACCAGGAGCCTCTGTGCGCGCTGACGGGTGCGATTGGCCGGCACCGTTTGTCCCTTCCCTTAGCGACCCATGGCGCGGGAGGAAGGCGCTCAAACGCGGAGCCAATGGTTGAGTGCTCCTGCTGTTCCTACGGGCGCCTCTCAGCTGCAAGACCAGAGCGAGGAGACCAGGTGCAGCTTCCCTCGTCCCTTTCCATGTTGCAGGCAGGCGTAACTACGACCTAGAACTGCCCAAAAAGGCACAAGGCTGGCGGAGCGGGACGGCAATGAGGCAATGTCAGGCCTCACTGTGCCCCCCCGCAACCGGTAGCGTGGACAATAGGGCGACATTCCATCGCCGCGCATTCCAGCGTCGACGTGCTTCCATGTCGCCGGATCACTAGCCATTGTCTTGCCTCGGCACCTTGTTGCGCACAACCGTTTCTGAAAGCGCTAATCTGTCGGCCTCCCTCCAGTGCAGGTTCTTCCGAACTCTCGACAATGGCCTACCAACGACGTTGCCGCCCGCCTTCGAACTGCCGCCATGTCGGCCACCCTGTCACCGTCAGCCCAGGTCTAGCGTCGAGACATTGGCACGCGATCAGCCCCCCCCCCCTAATGCTGGAGTGGACCTTGATCCAACGGCGTGGGGTCTAGAAGCTTTCTACAGCTTGCACCTCCCTCAAATCGCTCTTCCTCGCAATGTGTCAGCACGCACTGACTGCCTATGATGCTTCTCTAGCATGTCTGTTCGCTTAAGAACATGAACGGGATCGACTCTGGTCTTGCTGACAGAACCACGAGGCACGATGCTGTGCCCAAATGTGCAGGAATCCTGCATCGTCACAATCCTTTTGCCTGATGCCCTTTCGCCATGAACCTGACCATACTGGGCCTCGACAAAAGGTCATGGAGATCTTTTGGTGTCGTTCGCACCATACTCGATCTAGTACCAATGCCTGCAACTGGACAATGACAGCTTCGCCTCACCTGACAGGGGCCTGGATCCTGCGAGACTATTTTCGGAACATCGTCAGTCTCCAGAGCGATCCTTAAGGCAGGACTGCCCCTTGTTGCGATTTCGAAGATGTCAGAAGACTCTTTTTGTGAAAATCACGGACGACCAGCGGCCGCTTCCGTTCACCGTGCTCAGTATGCGGCGAAACTCCGTGTTGTCCGGCGGCGGGGTGCCCGTCCCACCTGGCCGCATCCACCGGAAACCGGTCGGCTCCAACCAGTATGAAGCGGGTAAGCTTTCGACGCAACGCCGCAACCATCTATCAACTAATGATACGTAGTTCAAGCCGATGAAGAGACAGTCCTCGCGGCTTCGATCC
Organism: Verticillium alfalfae VaMs.102; assembly: GCF_000150825.1. Lineage (NCBI taxonomy): Eukaryota > Fungi > Ascomycota > Sordariomycetes > Glomerellales > Plectosphaerellaceae > Verticillium > Verticillium alfalfae. The sequence continues at coordinate 1,036,946 of NW_003315029.1, forward strand.
AAGATGTAACCGAGTGGCTCATATCAGGCGGCTCGGGACGTCATCTTGAAGAACAGCCTAGTCTTCGGGCGCCACCACTAACAGGGCATGCAAATGAGGTGCCCCGGTACGCTCTGTCACCACGACTAGTCCGCAACACGGTGAAACGATGTGTCACTCATCACATTCAAAGCGACGCCAAGATATCCCAAAGACCTAGCATCAGCCATGGCAGCTATTTCTCTATGCATTCTAGCGATACCAGGCAGCCGCTCATGTGGAATTCGTTATGGCTTCGGCGTATTGTACTGCTCGGCTTTTCCCTCGGATGTTGCTGCATGAGCCTCGCTATAGCTTTGCTGTATCACTTTTCTCTGGAGAATAACGGGCTCAGTATGCAAAAGCAAGCAAACCACCTCGGATGGAAGTACGGACCTACAGCACGTGAGTTTTGTCCACCCGCTGCGAATAAGTAGAAAACTGATTCCACAGTGCTTGTGATTGTCGCCGCTCTCTGGCGGCAGGTTGACCACGCAGCCAAGGTCCTAATACCCTGGCAAGAGCTCAAGTCCGGTCCTGCGTCCCCTGATAAGAGTCTCTCGTTGGACTATGTTTCTTCATTGGTTCCGACAAGCTTATGGAGAGCTCTCAGAAATGGACATTTTGTAGTCGTTAGCACTATCTCATGCTGGCTTCTGATTTTGCTCACTGTTCGTGTCCTGAAGCATCCGTTTCATACTGCCACTGACAGCTCCCAGACCGTCTTTTCCACCGGCCTTCTGGTACTTGAGCCAACGGTGATTGTTCGAGAGGGTGTTACGATTCCTATTCAATCAACGTTCGACGCGCAGGGCTATCAGATCCCTCAGCTAGGCCCAGCGGCTGCACAACTATATTACGCCATAAACTTTCAGGGCCTTCCCTATCCCATGGGCACCTCCGCCGACACGGTGGTTCCCAAGATCGGTCTACCTGACTCCCCGGCCCAGGCAAACTACTCGGTCGTCACCCGAGGGGCCAAGGTTGGGTTTGAATGCGATCTACTACCCATTCAGAATGCGACTCAAGTCATGCTTCCATGGTACAGTATCAACGGCATGTTCTGGACCATCGATGTCGCCACCCCAGAGTGCAACATCAGTAGCGCTATTGTCGCAGCCGGCCCCGACTCGAACCACTATGTCCAGGAAAACGCGACTCAAAACTTCCAAGGCGTTATGCAGGATTATACGTGCAACAACGGCGTCGAATACAGCCGTTTGCACGATATGACTACCAATTACACGGAAGAACAAGTGGTCAATGCCAGCATGCCACATCGTGTGCTCCTGACCATGGCCGATCTGCGGTTTACGCCCATGAATCGTTCGCTCACACGGCCTGAGAGGATCTACATTCAAGATTTCACAGCTGCATTGTGCACCTACCACTACACCTTGGATGATTTTGAGGTTGAATCACTTGTAGAGTTCGGCAGCAGAAAGCAGGCAGTCATGCAAGCAACTCACCACCAAGGTGCACATGAGCTAGAGATTCCTGGTTTCCCGAAAAGCATGCTTGGGAAGTCTGTGGAGTATGCAACTCGGTTGTTAGATGTCGGGACCGGCGGCATAGATTTTGTTCTATCGACCCCCGTCACGTCGTTCTTCCGGCTTATGACGATCAAGCAAAACAGAACCACCATCGGTGATTTCATGGACCCAGATCTCCTGATCTCGACAGCGTCAGACGTGTTCAAAGGTGTCGGTACACAGCTTCTTAGCACTATGGCTTTGAATCCTGCTATTGCATCGACTGAGAAGGGTTCTGTCGCTATGGTGGAGGATCGCCTGCACGTCACTGAGCTATCTACGGCCTTTATGTGTGCGTTCCTATCTTTGGCCACAATCCTTAGCCTTGCAGTGGTGTTTCTGCGTCCTTTGGATGCGATCCATCGCGAACCCGGATCCATCACAGCAACAGCTGCAGTGCTGGCATCAAGCCCGGGACTTGAAAAACTTCTGCTCGGTCTAGGAACCTCGTCGCAAGCTGCTATTTGCAACAGGCTATCAAGCTTCAACTTTCGGAGTTCCTACTATTCAGGACCTGAGCCCGCCTTCGTTGTCGAAGCTTTGGACAGTGGACTTGCATCCATCGAAGAGAACAGGCGGGGCCATCGCGACACGTGGTGGCGTCCCCTGGCTGGGAAAGCTTGGTTTCTTGTTCTCGTTATCACCCTGTCACTTGCCATGATTGCTGCCCTGGAAGCTTTGCAACGATCATCAGATAAGCGTGATGGCCTCTTGGATATCAACGAGTCAGACTCGCTACTTTTTGCAACGTATGTACCTGCTGCCGTGGCAATCTGCCTTGCGGGTATGTACTCAAGTTTCGGGTCGATGGCGGCTACCTTTGCTCCGTACTCAATCCTCAAGCAACGCAACGCCACCCCCGAGCGGTCGATCACTCTTCGGCTCGTTGGGAAGCTGGCACCACATGCGCTTCTAGATGCACTCAAAACACGACATTTCAGTGTCGCCATCATTCTCGCGGCGAACTTCGTTGGCGGCTTCTTGACGATCGTAATCTCAGGCCTTGACAGTGCCATTCCAGTTAACGACACTCGACCCGTGATGCTGCAGCAGACGGACGTCCTTGATCTGTCGGCCGGCAATATCTCGCTTGAGGACAATCAAGCGGCAGCAATCACTTCGCTCATAGAATATATTGGCCTACCAAGTCCCCAGTGGACTTACGAAGACTTGGTTTTCAACACCATGCATCCGATCATGAGCCCCTCTACGCAGGACTTGTCACATGAGCAACCACTTTCGGCCATGCTTCAAGCTGTGAGACCTGATCTAGACTGCTTCACCATACCATCGAATGATCGTCATATACAAGTGTACAGTTACACAAACGGCCTGACAGTGATGCCAGGTATGACTGATGTATACCCCGGTAGACCAGGAGAGCTCTTTGTCAAGGTAAACACAACTTTGAGGGCAGAATGTTCACGGCCTCTCGCAAACTCTACTGCAGCTTCCAAAGACTGGCTCCAGTACTTTGTCATTCCGGATGACGAATCTGTCACCCACGTGGGCAAAGCATCCCTCCTTGGCTGGTTTGATGACACAAAGATTATCACCTGGGGCGACGGAGCAACAGACACAAGCCCTGGATCGGGATCGGGCATGGGCGTGGAGGGCATCACGCTCGGGGACTCGGGGTGTCCGTCGATGGCTTTTACACTGGGAACCATACGGGCAGGACGATCTGGACGTAGCGGGAAAGCAAGGCAGTTCGCTGTGGAGAGTGACCTTGCGACACTCGTGTGCTACCAAAGAGTGGATCAAGTCGTGGCGAACGACACATTCAGCGCACCTTCTATGACCATTGACACACTCGTCCCTCCCATTCTTGACGAATCAACAAGGATAGTCCTGGCAGACCCGACCACGAACACCACGTCCTTCGCGTATCCCATCAACCGTCTCTTGCTCTCAATCGCAAACTCGCTGACGGCCAATACGACAGGATTGGACAGCGTCGCGAGCCTGGATGGTTTCAGTCGCGCTCTCCTTTCCGGACGCGGAGCGCAGCCGATCGAGACGTTAGCCGGGGAAGCAAACGTGGACAACCTGCGCAAAGCGGCCACAAGGCTGTACAAGACGTACATGGCCCAGGCCATCTCGGCCAACATGCGACGGGATGCGGAGCTCTTGCCTGCGTACGAAGGGAGGCTGACCTCGAGTGCGAGGCGCAGGCTGCAGCAGAACAACGGACCAAAGATTGCGCTGCAGGTCATGCTGGGACTCATGGTCGTATGTATCATTGCATCGCGCCTGTTGATGGATGTACGGACGGTGCTGCCGCATGACCCCTGCTCTATCGCGGGTGTCGCCACGTTGCTGGCTGGTAGTGATATGGTGACAATGGTGGAGGGGTCAGAGTGGGAGGATGACAAGGGCCTGGAGAGCCTCTTTCGGGGCAGAAGTTTTGGATTGGACTGGTGGGGGAAAGGGGTTGGCCGGCGCTTCGGCATAGATGTTGAGTGTGAGGCTATTTGATGCCCAAGATGATGATGTATCGCAGGCACTTCACGTAGGCGAGAATCACGGTGCGTTCCGTTCTTGCTGCTTCCAAGACGGTATCAACACTCACTGCAATGCAAGAGGCAAGATGCAAGGTATGCGTGGTATAAGATGAATGATGTCAAGGTTCAGGTGACCAGCTGATTTGATGAAAAAAAAAAAGACGAGATATCAGCGGCAAATCATTTGAATATATGGACGTCTTGAAAGCAGAACAGAGTGCGCCGAACTAAGGAGTCAAAAATGCAGTGCAGCCCGTATCGAACAAAGTAAAGCAACGCTAACGCCCCCAAAAATAAAGACTTCCTCACGAAGACTGTTTCTCAAAGTGGTCACGCTCCTACATGGACCTCTTGCCCAACGGCCGGCTGGCCCGCCTGTCCGTTGCCTTCGTCTGGCGCTGGTCCGTCGTCGGGCCCATGGGGCGAGAGCGGCTTCTTGGGATCGTAGCCAACGGCCTTGACGATGCCAAGTCCCTTTGTGCGGCCCTCACGGAAGAGTAGGCGGTCCCCTGGGGCGAGGTACTCGGGGCGTTGCATGAAGCGGAAGGCCACGGTGGCGCGGTCACCGGTTCGGATGTACGGACGATCAACGTCGATGATGGCGCACGTCTGCGAGACGGGCCCGACATGAAGCATGGCCTGATACCGCGTGCGAATGGTCGTTGCGTGGGATAGGATCAGCACTGCTCTTCTCGTTAGTGGCAGACATCAAAAAGGGGGAAGGTGGAGTGGCACGAACCCTCAGCGATGAACTCCTTATGCACCTTGGGGTTAGGCTGTCCCTCGAGTTTCGGCAGCACGACCATGCCTTGCGGACATCTTGCGGCGAATCTTCTTCAGCGCGAAGGACGCAGACTGGCCAGCAGATGCCGCGGGAACGCCAAGCGCTTCCTCTCAATCGAACGGATGCTGGTCGTCATGAACTGGCCGAGAGAGTCGGGGCCGATAAGAATGTTGTCTCCGGCGTGGATCACGCCAGACTTGACGATGCCGGACACAACCGTACCGACAAAGGGGACAGAGAAGGTGTCGTTGATGTGGAATTCAAAGGGCGCCTCCGAGTCATATCGGCCGTGGTGGGGAAGGATATTCAAGAACGTCCTCACAAGATCGAGGTTAGCGCCTGTGACGTTCGACACCTGGAATACGGGGCAGATTCTCTGGCTGATGAACTGCGTGGCTGTGTTGATGCATTCTTCTCGATCCTTGATGAAGATGGGAATCTTCTTGGCGCCTGGACTCTTCAAGATTTTGGTAATCTGACTGATGGTCTGCTCGAGAATCTGGGGCGGACAGATGTCGACCTTGGTGATGACAACCATTACGGGCACATTGAGGGCTAGCGCAATGCCAAGGTGCTCCTTGCTCATACCAATGAGACCGTTGTTCGCCGCGACCATGAGCAGGCAGTAATTGGGGCTGCTGGACAGTAGACCGAAGACCGTGGTGCGCAGATACTTCTCGTGGCCTGCCAAGTCAGTGAAGGTGATGACCTTGGAGCTGCGCTTGCCAATCTCCTCCCACGAGAGTTTACCTGTATTCGTTAGCTGGCAGTATCTAATAGCTTGCGACGAGAATCACCTACGTCCAGGCACATCAGAGACAACGACCTGACCGGCGGTGTCAAAGCCCAAAATCTCCATGCCGACGGAACTGGTCCTCCCGGACTCGATTTCGTGCTTGTGGCGGAAAAGGTTGACTCGAGCTTTCCCCCGCCCGTCGTCAAGGTCACCCTTTACAAGAACGCCAAGCAGCGAGCTCTTTCCAGCGTCAACTACACCGTCTTGTTAGCAAGATCACCAAGTGGGCAGGTAATTGTCTTACCGTTGCCCACCACTGCTATCCTGGTCTCGATGACGTCCTCCACCGTGTTTGGCTTCTGCCGAATCATGACCTTGCCGGAGCAGTCCTTGTCTTTGCTCGACTTGGCGCTCGGAGCTTCCACTTCTCCACCCACATTCTTCGTGAGCAGCAACTGGCAGTTGGCATGGACCAGCTGAGCTGCTTCGTCTAACCTCTTGTACGCGGTATGCCACTGATCGAGGTCAAGACCCAACGAGTCGCCATTGTTCTCAAAGCCGAGGTCGAACACAGTCTCGCCATGCCCCTCCTCTATCCTCTCAGCCAAGTTCTTGCTGAGCTGCTTCAACGTCTCTTCGTCGGCTCCGAGAAGCATGTCCTTGAGCCTGACACTCGGGCCTGTCGCATCGCCGAGGTCCAGGTTGTCGAAGAGCTCGTCAAGCTCAGCATGCTGGTGTTCGTCATGCGAGCCCGCGATGGGCTTCGCAGCGCCGTCGGCAGCGGGTTTGGTGCTCGGGTAGCGCAGCGACTGCTGCTGCTCGACGTACTCGGCAAAGTCGCTGAGGGCAGCCTCCCCTATGCGCTTCTCGTGGGCTATTGCCTTGTTGATATTCTTGGTCGCCATGGCGCAGTGGATGGCGGCTTTCTATGCTGGTAATCGAGGTAATCGGTCTAACATGCAGTGGTATCTTCGTAATAAGGAGTTTGCGGACGCGGTGCGGCAAGGCATATATGTCGAGTGAAACGAAGCCGTACGAACGCTGACCATTGAAGCGGACAATCTGGAAGGGGGGGGGGAGGTGAAGAACGGCGGGAGGCGAGGACAAGACTTCGAGTCATCGACAACCTTTTAGACCAGAGGACACAGCGTCATATCAGGGGACGGCGCCGAGCGCCAGGCGACCTGCCAGAACCGACAGGGACTCAGCCCAGTCAGTGGTGAGTAACGCGGCGGGGTTATCGATAAGAGCTGCCGCATTGGCCATTCGGAGAGGCGGGCCTGGTGGGGCAGACGTCAGATGACGATGGATGCGTGCACGTGACTTGCATTCAGGGGTGGGTTGACTCAGGCCGACTGTTGAACTTGGCCAAGAGCTCTTGAGATTCCAAGGAGATGGATTGCATGGTGCAGAGGATGGAGATGGTCATTCACACAAGGAAGGAAGATGGAGCGGGTATAAGATAGGCAAGATGCACAGCCACTAAGCATGGCTTTTTTGTTCAGCTCGGCGCGCTGGCGCTTAAAAGATGTTTGCATTGATGCGCTGTGAGTATACAGCCGACATGCACCCTTGCTTATTGCTTAGCTGCTAGGCTCTGGCTGCCAG
>NW_003315029.1:1044355-1047361 GCF_000150825.1 Verticillium alfalfae VaMs.102
GACAACGCTATCGGCTTGGGGAGATGTTAGTCAATGTCGCTACCCCTTGGTTCCACCTGATCATACCTCGAACAAAAAGCATCTCAGACTTGCGGCTGATGGTCTAGGTACAGTCAGTCGAGAGCCACTCATTGCGGCATGCGTTGCCCACAACGCACCTTGGCTTCCTCGTCGTCGTCATCTTCGTCTACCACATAGATCGTCTCCTCGACGTCTCCGAGCACGATGTTGCAATGGCTGTCGTAGGCCTGGTTGACGTCAGTCATCACTTCTCATGAGCGGCGATTTTGACTCACATGGAGCCTGCCCTTCAGCTCGCGGTCACCTCGCAGCTTGACGAAGACGACCTCGTCAAGAAGGAGCTTCACCAGGTCGAGGGGCTCAGACACATGAGTGTTCTCTTCTGCTGCGTCGGCCATGATGAGTCTGTTGCTTGGGGGGGGGGTGATGAGATGACGAGGGGGTCGTGACGAGCATCAAATGCCAAACGCGCGTGAATGCACGTTGTGGTGGGGCATCGGGGTGCATGGACCACCTCCAGTCAAGTCAGTTTCTTCCAACGGAATTTCGTCGGCTCCCGCAGCATCAATATTCCGGTGGACAGAAATGTCTCGGCCAGAGCTTTGAGCTTCGACCCTCAACGCCAAAGCCTGGTCCCTGTAAATACCCTAGAATCTGGGGAATCACCTCCACCTCTCCACCCTCATCTCCTCTTCTCTCCGCCTCCACGCATCCACCCTCTGCGTCTTGTGGGCCTCCCGCTGCTCCCGACACCTTTCCCCCTTCTGTCTCTCCCTCTCTCTCTGTTCTGCCGGCCCCTCACCCCTCATCGCCATGCCCTCGAGATCGCATCCATGATACCAACACTGTTCAAGACGGAGGCCATTGGCATGCGGCAGTGCCTCCGACCTGTGCCGCTGGGGACGTCCTCGCGTGTCTTGTTGACACGTTTGCGGAGATTCACACGCGCTCGCCCCGCACAAGATGGCTGGGGCCGCCTCGAGTCAGTGGAGAGGCCAGCAGCATTCGATGTGCCTCCTCCTGTGAAGATGCCCGATTGGGCTTCTTGAAGCCAAATACCGAGCATGTGCAGTCCGTGACCGAGCCGAAGATTCGATACCTCGATCGCCAGCCGTCGCGTGCTCGCAGCGACCAGCGGCAGTTTGCGGCGACAACCACGCTGTGGGACCGGTCGGAAGAGGTGGCGATCAAGAATGACGACCCAATGGCGCCCGGGAACCTCTCGTCTCTCCTCGTCGAGACTCTCCGAACACGCGATGTGGTCGAGACGCTCAGCGTTGTGCGTGCGCTCGTCAATTCGCCTTCGGCCGACGAAGCCATAGCTGCGATGCGGGGCATTCCGCGGACGACCGTCTCGGAGATTTTGCGCTGCTTGGACCCTCTCGAGGCGGGCCATCGGCTCGATTGCACACACAGCCTGGTGATACCTGATCACCTGCAAGAATTCAGCCCCGTGGCGTTGGCTTTTGACGAATTCGGCGTCCGAAAAATCTACAAGGACCTCTTCACGACCATGGTCGCCTTTGTCGAGCTGCTGCACCAGGCAGGCCATCAGCTGATGCTCGCCGACTACGTTGTTCTGCTGCGGTGCGCCGGAGCGACATCAGATGTCACGGCTGCAAAGCGCGTTTGGAAGCTCATGGATCTCAACGAAGTCTGGGACCTCCGCGAGGGCCTGGGCTACGACGAGCTCGTGAAGGCGCGCTATCTCGTGGAGCCTCTCTACCGCCAATACGACCTCGCGAGGGTGCGATTGAGGCCCCGAAACCTGAGAAAGGTCAACCGGCCTGACATGGCCCTGCGAGGACGCCTGGAGAAGCTCCGACTGTACGAGGCACGCTCGAAATACCACGCCTACGGCAAATCGCCACACCAGCCAGAACGGGACCTGCACTGGGTGCTCAGCCTGCCAGGACCGCTGAATCGAATCTGGTTCAAGATGCTCAACCAGGGCGTCACCATCACCGAGAGCCTGCAGTGTTCGTACCTCGTGGCATGCGGGTACGCAGGTAATCTGCGCATGATTGAAACGATCTTGGCGCGCTTTTATGACATATCCATAGTCGATGGAAAGACGAGGCGCGGCATCACAGCCGACAGCCGAAACGTCCTCATCACGGGCGGTCGCAAATTCCCCCACGGACACCCCTTGACACCAACACCGCGGCTGCTGAACGCCCTTGTCCATTCGCTGGGGGCGGCCGGCTACGTCTTGCTCGCGAAGAAGCTCGTCGAGTTCTTCGCGCAGCAGTACAGGCTCGACATAGCCGCAGCGACCTGGTCCGACCTGCTCAACCACACATACATCATCTCGACGCACCGCGCACAAGTCGAATGGGGCCTGTACGAATCCAACATGGCCGTCAAGAACAGGGCCGTCCGAGCTGAGGATGTCCTGGACGTCTACCACGCCATGACGGCGCACGGCATCGAGCCCTCGTTCGAGGACCTCGACAAGCGCGTCAACGCGCTCATCCAGTCCGGCGCCTTCGACGAGGCCTGGACCGCCATCCGGTCCGGCAGCGCGCACTACCGCACGCTCATGGCCGAGACGCAGGACGCCCTCTTCGAGGCGCTCTACCCGTCCCCGCCGCGCAGCGCCTCGGACCGCGTCGTGCGCGCCAAGGCGAAGCAGCACCGCGCGTGGTACGCGCTCCAGCGGTGGTGCGATCGCTGGCTGCTGCGCTTCAGCAGGCGCGAGGCGCGCCTCGGCGTCGGCGACACGATGGACGCGGACGAGGACCTGACGCGGCGCATCCCCGACTTTGTCGCCGAGTTTGTCGACTACATGCCCTACCCGGCGACGTACCACGTCGCCTCGGGCCTCGTCCGGCTGCACGCGAACCACCAGCAGAAGCGCATGGGGTGGGAGAAGCGCGACGTCGCGTCGGCGCCGACGCTCGTGGTCGAGCGCGACGGGCAGGACCCGCGGCTTGACGAGGACGGCAGGCACGTCGTCAGCGAGGCCGGCAGCCGCAGTACCAC
>NW_003315029.1:1048809-1069309 GCF_000150825.1 Verticillium alfalfae VaMs.102
GCGTCTCCCCGAGGCCTTGGCGTCGCCGGCGTTCAGGCCACAGAATCTTGACGTGGTTGCCCTTCTCGGGGCGGGTCAGGGCCCAAGACGGGTGGGCGCCGAAGAACATGGCCTCGTCGTCGGGGGTGGGCCGAATGAGCAGGGCAAGATGCGCTTGTTTCGTGAGGCCCCGGCAGGCCCGGCCTGCAGGGGTGGGTCGCGGCGTAGAATGTAGAAACAGGGGGCAGGGAGGGCCGGCGAGGGCGGCCAAAGGCGGCGGAGAGGACCCAGAAGCCAGGCCATGGCGGAGCGCGCTGCGACCCTCCTGCGGACGCCGAGGGGGGGGTTCAGGATCCGAGGCGGTTCGTGTGTCGAGGCGCCGCCCGTGTGGCAAGCGGACGGCAGGCAAAAAAAGAAGAATGGGAAGGCGTGTCGGGTTGGGGCGGGGTTGTTCCGTTTCTCGCGATGCTGTGGTTTGTGCTGCCGATGGACAAGAGCGGCGGGGCTCCAAGAGGACCGATCAATGGCAAGGCTGCAGATGATCCAAGAGGACCGATCAATGGCAAGGCTGCAGATGATCCAAGAGGACCGATCAATGGCAAGGCTGCAGATGATGATCCAATTGGAAGCCGTGCGATGCGATGTACCTATCGACAGAAGCAAGGCGCAACGAGCAAAGGCTGGATGGCGCGATGAGGGTAGCAGATAGCAGACAGCAGACAGCAGAAGCAAATGCAGAGGCAAAGAAGAGGGGCGCGCTTCGCAGGAGGAGGGACCACGGTGCAGGTGCCGGCGGAAATGCCACCTTGCGATTAGGACCCTTGCGTTGGCATCGCGTTGGTGCATCGCCGTCCTGCACTGTACATGTACCATGTACTGCGTTGTACTGCATTGTACTGCATTTTACTGCATTGAGCCGAGGCGCTGGGGCGCTGTCCGGGGAAATTACAGCGAGGGCGCTACGGCGAGTCCCTGCTCCGGTGCCTGCCCACACCAGGTACAGATACCTTGCCCCTTACCTAGGGTACAGATACCTTACCTGGTAGTTACCTAGGGTGCAGATACCTTACCTGGCAAGCCTGGTAGGTACCTAGGGTACGGATACCTCACCTGGTAGCTAGGTAGCTAGGGAACGTCGAATTTGACAGCTTGCCTCTCCTGCGTACCTGGGTAGCTGCCTCTCCCGCCAAGCGAGCTTCCTCTCCTGCCCAGCTAGCTGCAGCTCCCCATCCCGAATTACGCAACGACAGCTTCCACCGCATCCTCCCACGCATCACACGACGACCACCAAACCCCTCTCGTGACCCCGCCTCCGACACCATGGGCAAGATGGCTCGACAGCGCCGCGAAAAGGCCGCCGGCACCATCAAGCTGGCCCACCCCGACCGCTCCGATCCCACCGAAGACACTCTGCTCCAGATGGCCCACGAACGCGGCCTCTTCCAGCAGGCCGACGCCGATCCAAGAAACAAGACGACGTCCAGATCGACGCCCGCCGCCAACAGTGAAGACGAAGACGATGCCGCTGATGCCGACGCCGACGGCACGGGCGAGCTGTCGCCCACGGCCGAGCGCATCATGGACTCGCTCCTCTGGACCGTCAGCCTCGCCATGCTGCACTTTACCCTCGATGTCGTCGTGCAGCATCAGTACGGCATCGACATTGACTGGCACGCCATCATCCTCCGCGCGCTGCAAGCTTTTGCCGGTATGTACCTCCCATCCACAACCCGTGTGCACGACCCATGTGTACCCTCAAGACCGCTTGGCATTGCCTTTCACGACTGACGCCATCGGGCCCCGACCAGCCCTGCTTGTGCTCTTCTACGTCCTCCACGCCCACCCCTCGAAGCCGACCTTCGTCCCGCGCCTGCCTCTCCGGTACCAAGATCCTCTCCGCCAGCTCCTCTTTTTTACCATGGGCGTCACGTCCGGTTGCTACCTGATCTACATCACCAACACCTTTGGCTACCTCGCCGTCATGAAAAAGGCCCCCACGCTGGGCTGCCTCTGGGTCTGGGCCGTCATTGAGCTGCCCTTGGGCCCGGCCGCTGCGAGCCTTGTCATCTGCGCCGCATTCCTGTGGCAGGGCGGCTATGACATCAAATAAAAAAAAAAAAGAAGTAAAAAAGAAAAAAAAAGGAAAAAACCGTCACAAGACGCTCATCTTGATCGTGACCGCGTCAAGAGCGAGCCTGACGGTCGCCTCGGCCCACGTGGCGGGCTTGCGCTCGACGGGCGCGAGGGCCACCGCTGGATGGCTTCGGCCAGGGATTGCTCTTCTCGAGGACAGACCCGGTCGCGGTGCATCATGCGGTAGACGAGGTCTTCCAACCGGTAGATCTGCGCCCGCTGCTCTGCCATGTCGGCCTGCATCCGCAGGAAGCTCTCCTCCGTCCTGGCCTCCTTCCACTGGGTCTTGCGCTCGAGATCGCGGATCCTCCTGCTTCTGTCGTCAGCCTGCTGTCGGGGATGCCCTGTTTCGGCCGCGGTGGACCCACGAAGAGATCATGCTCATCTGCGTAAACTGCACTCTCGCCGTCAGCGCGTCCCGCTGCCGCACCAGCGCGAGCGCCTTGGTCCGCACCGGCAGCCACGCCATGGCCACCGTCGTCGTGAACGCCCAGCGCCGCGGGATGAGCGTCCACCCGCTGTCCTCGGCCTTGGCGCCCGCCAGCGCCCTCTCTTCCGTCTCGGCGACGAGCTCTAGGATGCGCTGCTCCAGCTTGACGAGGTCGTCCATCACGAACGAGTACATCTCGTACGCGGGACGGTCGCCGAGCGCGCTGTCGCCGCCGACCGCCCTGATGAGCTCCACGAGCCACGTGGACTCGGTCTTGTACCAGGAGAGCGACGCCTTGACGCGAAAGTACTCGTCGTCGCTGTTGCGGAGGTAGCTGATGCGCGCGTAGACGGCGGCCAGAACGGCAAAGACGAGCGTCACGATGCCGGCCACGTTGGCGGCGATCGACAGGGGGCTGTCATTGGCGGGCATTCTAGATGAATATAGGCATAAACGTCAATTGACATGTCTCGTGCTTCGTTGACAAGTCCCCGATGAATTGACATGCCCGGTATGCAATTGGCGTGTCTGGCGGTCAATCGGTGTCGTCACCTGTCAGCGATGCGCAAGGGGTCAAAGGTGCCTCAACCCCTGAAGCGAGCTTGGCCGCCACACGTTCGGGTCAAGGCGCGATCGGCCCAGCCACGCCCTCTGTTTCGGTCACGTGGAAGACCAACGACATGCTTCGGTTTGGATGAGCTATAGCAATTCGTCGGGTTCATCATTTTTTTTTCCGATATGCTTCGTATTTTATTTTACTTTAGCAAACTTGTTTCGTTTCCTTAACTCCATCATCAGATCATGTCAGGTCGGTCAAGTTGACTGGGCTAGAATAATCCCAATTTCGAGAGACCTCGGGACTTTAGTAGGGCAGTAGGTATTCTGGACCACGGCGATGCAGAGGCTGATAAACAGCCATCTTATTCGTTGGATCGGCAAAATACTAGTTGAAGCTCTCTCTCCCTCATTTCAAAGGTCTCTTCAATGTTGACACTGGGATGCGGGTCTCGTGTATTTTCTCTTGCTGGGCCTCTTTCAGGGGCAGATCCGAGTGGCTCGTCAAACGGACACGATCATTTTCCAATCCATACTCTGACAACGCCTGTGAATCTTGGAAGATCACATCAAGGTCGTGAGTGAGCTGAGAATAGTCACAACTCTATTCTCATCCATTAAACGAGCCCAAAGCTTCTCATCACGTGCTAAGGCGGCCATTACCCCCCAACACAAGGGCACAAGAATTGCATCAGTTGCGAAAATCTTTGGTAGCATGAGAAGAATCAACTGTTCCTGAATACTGTTTGTTACATAAACCGTTGTCGCATTCACTGCACAATCTGTAACACAAAGACGCGAAAGCTCCATACAGACATGTCGCCTCACCTCGAGACAACACACAACAGTGTATGTGCCTTGCGTTTTGTCCCCCTTCTCTGCACTCATCCTCAGATGCATGTGAGGCTGGGTATCTCTTCGAGTGGCGTCTGAGGCGCCTATCGCCCCGACCTTGATCCTAAGGTCACGAGACAACCACCAACACCGTTCACAGTATCAGCCCAACGAAATGGCAAGCACGATCATGGCTGCAGTCGTTATCAACGTCGTAAGACGGCAGTCGCGAAGGGCGCTAGTACGTATAGGTGGAAGAGAGCTTCGGTTATTGGTGTGTCTCCTCCTTCGATTCACAGACTTGACTGCCAGCTCTCAACCTCTGTCTATCTGTCGTCCTTCATCCTCTTTCCCTTCTGTGATACCCCATCGGCACGTTCATCAAATCTTCATCGATCAGTTCCTAAGACCCCTACACCAACAAGGATCATCAACACCGCGTGTAGCACCCAGTATCAAAACCATCCCATCAAAGACACCACGGAAGAACTTTCCTCTTTCTCTGACAAGTACGTCGCCGTCAACTTCCTACCCCGCGTTGCGCGGTGCTCACTGTTTCATCCCAGGCAAGCAGCATGTCTGGTGCTCCCTACACCATTCCGTACTCTGGATCCCGCGCAAAGGGCCCAGAGGACGGCTATGCTCCCGATTCTGCCGCTCCTGGTAGCACCAGCAGCGGTTACAAAGCTGCTGGATCAGGTTACAAGCAGCCTGTCGTCGCCTCTGACGCTCCAGCAGCTGGCAACGCGCACTGCACTGGACAGCACGGCAAGGGCAACACCTACGGCACTCCTCACTCGTCTGCTCTCTGCCATCCCAAGTACGCCAATTCTGGCTCTTCCTACTGCATCTACGATGATAGTCCTGGCAAGGGCGAGACTGTTCACCACGTGACCCCTGTGTCGTCCCCCAAGGCAAGTACCCCGAACATCCAAACATGGCCAACAAGGTGACCTGCTAACTAGCGTCTACAGAAAAAGAGCACTGTCAAGAACGGCAATGGCCCCAAGACCTATGATGGCGCCTGTGACGAGCAAGACGTTGTCCCGGATCTAGCTCCTTTCAACAAGGAACGTGGCAGTCGCCTGCTGTACCCCTGCGGCAATTGTCACCTCTTTATCCTCTATCTCAAGAGAAAGCCTGACTTCTGCGACGTCTGCCGCATGATTCCCGACTGCCAGAACTGCGGTCGTGACTACCCCGAGATGGGCGGCCAGGGCGTGCGTCGCCCCTCGATCGGCTTCACGTTCCCCAACGGCAACGTCGGCACGTATGACGCCCCTAAGCCCGAATTTCCCTTTGACCTCGTCGGCGACTACAACTTTGGTCAGAGCAAGTAGGTTCGCAACAAGGGTCGCGGTCGTGGCCGATCGGCCCGTCGCGACAGGAACTAGATGCTGGAGGCTCGTATTCTTTTCAGATTGTCACCCGTCGAGTGGCTTCGCAATGGCGTTATACCCAGCAATTGACCTTTTGGAATGGGCTATGGATGGACGCATACATGTTTATTGACTTGCTGGCGCGGCAGCACACGTTTGCCAGTTCGGTTCCGCCAAGATTAGGTAGCTCTTAGTAGCAGTCCGTACAATTACACCATAGCCCAACACGACTTCAGCGCAGTGACAGGCGTGGACTTTTGTTTGATGATGGAGCCCGTATTGACAGACTCTAGGTGAATCAAAGGCCCTTTGGGGTGCTGCGATTCACACCCAGCCGGCAACTCTATCACCACCTCAACAGAAGTCTAGTACCTCTTTGTCTATTTGAAAGGTATAGTCCTGTCAAAGGCCACTTCAAATGACAGCTCGAGACATACCAATTCAACCATGCACAACACACCAGACGCCACTATGCCAGAAGATCATACTCGAACGCTCTTCCTCGTCCGTAAGAAGCGCAACTCCAAGCACGACGTCCCCTGCAGCCTCGACTGTCTCCTCTACCCCCGCGGGAAGCCCAGGCGCGCACCGAAGACCCTCTTCGGGCGCCTCCTCGCGCTTCTCGGCGTCGACCTGCAGACACCGGCGAGCAGCGGCGCCGGCGAGCGGTGGGTGCACAGGGGCGGGGCTGGATACCAGCCTGGGCGGCACTGGGGGTGTCCGCGGCCCAACATGTTCTTCGAGGGCTCGGGAGAGGTGGCAGCGGTGCCTGCTGGTGGGGCGGGGTGCTGAGTTGTGTTCTTCCTCGGCCTGGGGAGGAATGGGAGGGGGTTGATCTATGCGGATACGTGGGCTTGTCGTTCGAGTCTATACTCGATTTGGACTTTCTGATATACGAGACAAGATATGGTGCAAGAACTACGGGATGGTTGTGAGAGGGTACTCAAGACGTGTCACATATGTTTGGACGAAGTGGCCCTGAATGTGCTGCTACTTTGACTAGGACAGACACGCCAACCCTGCGACGACCGACTTTTGGCTTACTCTACGATATTCGTTCCAAGCACCTCGCAAGTCGGCAGTAGGCTAGAAAGTCGGAGGCCCAGGAGCCTGGGTGATAGTTCTTTAGTCGTATCACACTATAAACGTCGACTTGCGCCCCGTCTATCCTCCATCTCGATCCAGCATAGGGGAAACTGCTGACCAGTTCATCCTCGCTCAATGAACCATGCAAGCCGGGGTACGAGTTTCTACTTGCATGTTCTCCGCACTTTTTATTCACTATCCCTGCCGGAAACAAACCCTCGTCAACGGTGACCAAAGAACTGCCCGGGGAGGCAGGTCACTCTACCCAGGCCGGCTATACAACTTTCAGGAGGCCCTCCCGGAGCCATGGAACAGGGGGCTGGTCAGGGACTCGGGACTACGAGAACGTCGATAACGGTTATGGAGGGCCCTGCTGGTAGCGAAGGACCAAAATTTAGACACATTCTACCTCTATATCTACCATGTATTCCCTGCGGCCTCGTACGGAAGACCTCTCTACTCTGTTCAACTCCGCGCTCTTACATTATTTATCAGGGTGTTCAGCGCTCCGACGTTCTCACATAGGCAACCCGGAACTACGACCACGAGCAAATTGACAGTGACCATCTCTCCCAGGGGTGCTGTGCAGTTGCAATTTCAGGAGGCAGCATAGAACCTGGCTAGTAGGCAGTGGCACGTCTCTCGAGCACGTCGAGAACGGTTCTAGCATGGCCCCCGAGGCTGGTCATTTCGCCTGCTGCGAGCAGCTCGGTGCGAACAAGTAGACAGGAACATTGCGATGTCGGTGACATAACAGTGATATTCTGCCGTACATAGATTGGAGGACCCGGGGTTCTTTTTCAGTCGAGTAAACCTCGTGAGCGTGAAATCGAGGGGCTCTTGCACCTGTTTGTCAAGGAATCCGTCCCGCCGAGGAGGCCGGCCCTTCCAGGCCAGATCGCATGCCAAAGGGCTCCATCCCCTGTTCGCGGCCTCGGCAGATGCAGTCGTTGCTCGGCCCGGGGGGACCTCAACGGCGCAACGCTTGATCAAAACATGCCCGGTGCCCTTGATGATCGAGCGTCGACAAGCAGAAACCGGGTACAGAGCATTGCCCCTTTCCATGAGAGCAGCAGCTCTGGCACCGGCGCACAACAGGACGGCGATGTGAGGACCCAACGGCTGGCAACACGAGGCTTCCCGTGTTTCGGCAGCATTTCGAGATTTCGAACGATGCCATCCTCGCATCATCGATTCTCAGCGCTGCGAATTGACGTCGCTGGCTGGGGCAATCCTGGCCATTGGTGGTGCGGCCGAGATCGAGCACTCGCTTCCAGATGACTCATCCATGACCAGGCAGCCATCCTCCCATCACGAACAGCCTCACAGTACCCTATCTTGCTTGTCGCACCATTTTCATCACAACGCCATAACCACCAGATCCAAACATGGCAGAACCATGGCCTGCAGAGCACGCGCCGAGTCCAGCACCGGCCATGCGCATCGCGTACCCCGCCGGCCTGGACCCCTTCAACCGCTCCGTGTCCGCCTACCTCGAGGAGCACTACCCGCCCAACTCACATGACGGCCTCGCCACGTGCGCCATGGTATTCGACGCCGAGAACCGCATCCTGCTGCTCCGGCGCGCCGCGCACGACAGCATGCCCGGCCTCTGGGAACCGCCGGGTGGCGCAGCCGATGAGCCGGACGGCAGCCTGCTCGTGAGCTGCGCGCGCGAGCTCTGGGAGGAAGCCGGACTCCTGGCGACGGAGATGATCCGCATCGCGAGCGAGGGCGACGGCATAGCGCCGGGCAACGTGTTTGGCAACCGCACGGGCGAGCGGGTCTACAGAAAGTTTGCGTTCGAGGTCGGCGTGTCGGGATCGCTCGACGTCCAGCTCGACGCCCACGAGCACGATGCCTATGTGTGGGCGACGGAGGAGGAGATCAGGTCGGGACGGGTCCCGGGTGTGGAGGGTCATCTACAGCTCACGTTCGGCGCGACGCGCGAGCTCATCTACGATAGCTTTCGGCGGAGGAGGGAAGAGCCTGCGGAAACGCCGTCGCTGGTAGTGGAGAGGGATGCTGCCGTTCTATGAGTATATTTACGTCATGACCATGGGATTTGGTATTGGGCTGAGCCCCATGGGCTCTTTGTCATGGCGATGCGTTGTTCGAAAGGACATGATATCAGAATGGGCAGAGAAAACTGTCAATCCCCCTCACACCCTACACAGACAGATGACAATTGTTCCATCAGACTTTGCCACATGGCCTTGCAGTAAGAGTCTGGGAGATGCCAGCAACATAGATCTAGTCCACCGTCAGCAACAAGGGCCGAACCCGGCAAGGCCACCCCGGCTGCACCGGCCAGCTGTTCAGCTCGCACATCCTGCACAACAGAAATTGCTGCCCAGGACGACAACAGCCGCACGAGTTGTGATGTCACTGAGGCCGCTCTCCATTGTGCAGCAGCTGCCGCTGCTCCGTGGCACGTCGATTCCAAAGTCTAGACGACATCGCATGGCTTGAACCCAGGGGCGCTGGCGTGCCCCGGCTGTGCGGCAAGGGGCGCTCTGTCCGGATAGGGCCGTTGAGCCCGGCGCAGAACCCTTTGAGCTAAGGTAAGGTAGTACGCCAGACGATTGCCGACGACGGCGGCCGTCATTGACCACGAGTGAGCTCTTTTGCATTCGTCACGGGAGCGGCATCGGAGCTTTTTGGGCCGGTCCAGCAAGGGTCTACGCTTGACGCCGAAAAGGGCACACTGGGGGTTTTTTTTTTTCTTCAGTGGTCTGTCGTCCTAACCATCTGCCGGTATCATCGGTGTTACTCCCATTGGCCTCGCGCCAAGAGACCTGCGTCGCGATCGGCCGTTGATCGGGAGATGGACAGGATCCTGGGCCGACTACATGATGTGACGATGATCGTAAACATCTCGGAGATGCCGTCGTCGTGATGAGCTTGCCACCCCTTCCCTCCATGCAGTGGGCTTGCGTTTCATCTCTTCCAAGATGATGGCAAAATGGCCAATGCGTCCTCGGTTGCTACGCACAGATTGCAAGTGCTCAAATGGCATGAATTGGAAATCTGGGCAATGTGGTGGAGCGCTAGGACGTATTGGGGCCATGACATCACGATCGATGAGTTTCCGATCCCCCGCTTGGACCAGTACCAGTCTGCACTCGTGGGCCTGGGACGCAGCGCGCGCGCACTTGGCCTGGCCGCATCCTCGCCATGGTCGCAAGAGCGCAAGGTGCAGACACGCGTCGTCTCTTTCTGGGTGCATGTTTCAACGAGAAAGCAACAAGGGGAGCAGCAGGTGCCCTGAACAGGACCAAAAAGGGGGATACACCAAGAGGACGTATGCGCGTATGCAAGTTGACTGGGCAATGGGGCCCATGTTGTAGCGGGTGGCGGACGTGCTATTGATGGTAGTGGCATGCAGGCGTCTCGTTGAAACAGGTTGGTCTGCGGCAGTCGGCGAGCTGTCTGGGAAAAGTGTGGTACAGAGACAGGGGGTCACCTGGTCTTGTCAGCATCACCATCCTGCAGATGCTCTATTGCGCGTGTGGAAAGTGTCGTCTCCTGCTTTCTTGCAGGTTGGGTCACGAGAGTCGGGCGACCTGCAACTTCCAGGGTCGTTGGGGTCGTCGTGTCTCTGCTGCAGGCTGGACAGGGTTAGGCCAGGTCTCGCACATGCCAAAATTCAGGGCGACCCTAGGGGACTCGATGAGAGGTGCGCAGTACAATAAAGTCCCCTGCTCGGCTTGGCCCACATGGATTGCGACCCAGGTGGGAGAGAGAGCTTGTTTAGTATCGTGGTGACCGTTCCGACTCATGCTTGTGGGTTCTTCGCGCCCGGCCCGGCCGGGTCATCCTGGCGAGGCTGAGTCTGAATTGGGATGACAGAGAAGAAGGGACTCTTGTGATAAGCGGCGGGGAAGGGGGGTTCCCATGTCTGTCGTGCGTGAGCGGTCAATCGGGCTGTCGGTTGGTCGGTTGAGGAGGAGGAAGTCTTCGGATGCCTGCAAACGGCGCCAGAGTTCGCTGGCGAATGCTGGTGCCCAACGCAACCGAGATGTGCGGATCTGACAAGTCGATATGGGCTTGACTAACCGTGTGACCGCCTCGCCCGCCAAGCTGGCAGCACATCTTCTTGCCAAAACCGTGTCCCTGGGCAGCTCGATGGAAGGAAGACTTTGACCCCAAACAAGAAAGGGAAAACAAGAAATGCTCCACTGGCGACCCGGCTCGCCGTGTGCCGTGACGATCATCAGGCGCAGGGCCTGGGCCTGGACTTTTTTCTCTATCCAATGCGCTGTGCCGCGCTTAGGGGCCTTGGAGGGTGGTGCCTTGGAGGGGTGTTTGGGTGTGCATGCGGCATTGCCAGGCCGCAGCCTCTCTCTCTCTCTCTCTCTCTCTCTCTCTCTCTCTCTCTCTTGCTCATTGAAATACCGGTATTTCTCCTGGTGAGCGTGCATGGAGTGTGGTCACTCGACATGAGTCGCGCGGCAGGCAGGTGTTTGGGCTGAAGCTAGTTTTGCGTTCGGCTGCTGATGGGCTTTTGCGAATCGGGCAAGGCTGGAGGAGGCGTCATTCGGTCGAGGACATGTCTTATTTGACTATCCATGCCATCTTCGACTCAATTTGCTTGCCTCGCTGGTGTAGGGGTCGTATAGAGGTTCCCGTTGAGGTCGGGAGGAGACAAGAGGATGAGGATAAAGCCTGCGAGGCCCACGTCTTGGAGGCTTGGAGGTGTCGTGCATTGCCAGCACTTTACAGAACCTGTGCCTCCGGCGCGCCAAGGGCCACGAATGCATCCCCACCTGATCCCCGCCGCCGCTGCCAGCATCCCCCACCGCTACGCTCCGTAGACAGGGCTTCGTCCACTGACGGAAGGCCATAGCGCTTACTTAACCTGACGCTAGCGAGGGGGGGGGCCACTCTGGGCTGCTGCGTCCCAACGTCATAGTGCCTACTTGGGCCGATCATCAATCATCAAACAACCCAGATCTCTCCATCCCGAACCAGGGGGGTCTCCTACTCGGGGCCGCTGTACTTTGTTTGGCATCTTGCTCTTGTCCCATTTCCACTTGGCCTGTCTGCCCGTCTCCAGTCTGTCCGCCAGTGAGAGAGAGCGTGAGTGAATGGATGAATGAATGGGGGTAGCATTGAACAAAATACCATTACACCCGTCATCGTTGTTTTCTCCGCCCGCCTCGCCATTGCACAACACAACACAACCCACCTTCCCTCGATCCATCTTCCTGGCCAATTTTCCTCCTTCCCTCGACGTCGTCGACGATCGGAAATTGCCATCCCTTTCACACGACAGTACATCTGTACAATTTGGGAAGCAAGCACTCACTGTCTGCACGCACCTCGAGGTAAGGCAAAGTAACTGAGAGCAGGCGCCGCCGCCGCCGCTCACGCTCAAACTGCCCACACGCCCCCTCCCCCCACACTCTGGTCACCCTCCCCCCCCCCCCCATCCTCTGCTACTGCTCTCTCTCTTTCAGTCTGCACATCGTCACCTAGTCGAGTAATCGAGTCGCATGCTCCTCTTGTTCACCGCGACTTCTCGCTGGTGACCCTGCGCCCTGAGACACCAAAGCCAAAATACCCATCCGCCTTGACCTTATGCCTGTTATTTCGTCGACTCAGCCAGCCTGACACCACCATAGTTGCCATCACGAGTCGCGTTCCGTGCAACATCCGACCATTCCGCTATCAAAGACGACCCGTCATCTGGACCAAAAGTCGAAAGCCATTGTCCATCCCTCTGTTTCTCCTCCTCCTCCTCCTCCTCCTCCTTCTGCATCTACATCGCCCATTCATCTCGGAGCAGCTCCCCCTCGTCGCCCTGCCATCCATCCATCCCCTTCCGAGGAATGTGATTCAGTTTCGGTACGTGCGCGCGCGCCTTTTTTCTCATTGATTCAGTCGCCCTCCTCGTACGCCTCACATGTTCCCTTTCCCAGGTTGGAACTATTCCCCCCCCCTTCACCGCACCTCTCAGGGCTGCTTGGACCGAGTGGACCGTGGACCGTGGATCGTCAACCGTGAATCGTGGACTGCCTTGTCTCCTCAGGGTCCGTCCCATCATGTCAATCCGCTGCCACCACCGCCTCGCCTCACCTTCGCACCCACCGCCCGCCATCGCGCCGGTCCAACGCCTGAGCGTCTGGGAGCCCAACACCGCACATCACGAACACCCCCAACCCTGTTCCTGGACCCAAACCTCATCAACCCCCTTCCCTGTCATCTCACCCCCCCCTCCTTTCTCCCATTCCCCTTGAGATCTGGCGTCCCGCACACAGCAAATCCTCGAACCGGCTTTTGGGCCCCCTGGATCCTGTGGATACCGTCACTTCCCTACTGCCAGCGCATAACCCAACCTAATGCCAATCATTTGTTGTTGTCGCCCAATCCCCTTGTCTAGCCTCTATCGTTTCTCCATGATCCATGCTTCCCAGTGTGGGCAAAAGTCTGGGGACGCTGCCCACTACTTGAACTACCTGCCGCCTTCTCGTGTCATTCTTGCTTGGCTTCTCGATCGACACTTTTGCTTTGCTTGTCTTGAGTGACGACGAGACGGCAACGACGTCGATCACGCAAGCACATACATCTCTATATGCTCGTCACTGTGCCCTCGCATTTCTCCTCGAGCCTTCATCCATTCTAACCCACCGCCATGATAGACACACGACGAGCACGCCGACCCGATAACTGGATCAGCGCATCAACCTCTGGCAGTGTCTTTTACTGTCCGAGCTACCTGGCCCCCGCCGCCACTTCACAGACTGTGCTGCCCAATCCGCCGATCCGCCCACGGCAGCACCGCACCCGTGCCATCCACATCGTCTCCTATCCGCCAGGCTTCGTCCCCGCCGAGTTGAGGCCGAAACCTGAGCCGTCAGCCAAGAAGAAGAGGAAAATCGCCGAGGACAAACGACGACTGGAGGAGGCCAAGAGGAAACTCGAGGAGAAGAGGCAGCAGAAAGAGGCCAAGGAGGCTGCCAGAGAAGCGGCCAGAGAAGCTGCGAGGGACGCCGCCAAGCAGAAGCGCGCATCGAAGCGGGATTCTCTCACCAAAGCCACCTTTGACAAGCTCCTCGCTCCTTTCACCTTTGTGACCGCCTCTTCGCCAACGACCTCCGCGACCCCGTCTGCGGCACCGTCACGCCCCATCAGTCGTGCGCCTTCCACTGCCGGCAGCAGTTTTCTGAACCGCCTGTCGATCTACAGCCGGAACGAGGAGCCCCTGCAACTAGATCCTCCACCACCACCAGCAGAGCCCGTTGCGCCCGTTGAGCCCGAGCTCAGCAACACCGACATGGCCATGCGTACTGCCGCATTGGTCGAGGGCAGGCGCCCAGGCATCTCACCATACAACCCTGCATCCAACAGGCATAGCGTATCCTCGGTTCGCTCTGCCAAGAACGCCGTTTCCTCCTTTGTCTCTGAAGTGCCCAAGCCCATCGCCTCTGGAAGTGGTGTTTCGTGCTCCATCCTCGTGGCAGAGCCCAACATCTTCCTCTCCGGTTTCGAGCACGATGGCCACCGCCAAGACAGCCAAGGCGGCACTGCTCTGCTTCGCGGCAAACTGCAGTTGTCTGTCACGAAAAATGTCAAAATTAAGGGCATCAGCCTGAAGCTGCTGGGCAAGGCGCGCACCGAGTGGCCGGAAGGCATCCCGCCTATGAAGATCGACATGTTCGAGGAGGAGTCTCTGCGAACACAGGTGCTGACCTTCTTCAACGCCATGAACGATGGCTGGGAAACCGAGTATGGCAACCAGTGCACGTACCGAATGAAGAACAGCTCCAACAACTCCTCCCACACCAACCTCACCATCAACGGCCGCTCACCCAACAACTCCAACAACCCCACGCCACGCAACAGTCTGACCGCGAAAGAGATGAAACGTCTTTCTCTTCAGTCCAATCAGTCGAGAAGCTTCGGCAAGGGTGACATCATGGGCGTCAACTCGGCGCAGGCCAAAGGGTACAAGGTCTTCTACCCTGGCACCTACGAATACAACTTTGAGCTACCCATCGACCACCACCAGCTTGAGACGACGAAGCTCCAGTACGGTTCTGTCAAGTGGGAGCTGCATGCGACTGTTGAACGTGCGGGTGCCTTCAAGCCGAACCTCCACGGCCAGAAGGAGGTGTTTATCGTTCGGGTGCCTGACCAGCTCTCGCTCGAGATGACGGAGCCCATTTCCATCAGCAGGCAGTGGGAGGATCAGCTTCACTACGACATCATCATCTCTGGAAAGTCCTTCCCCATCGGCACCAAGATTCCCATCGCCTTCAAGTTGACCCCACTTGCCAAGGTTCAGGTGCACAAGCTGAAGGTCTTCTGCACCGAGTCGATCGAGTACTGGACCAATGATCGTCGCGTTACCCGCAAGGATCCTGGCCGTAAGATTCTGCTGTTTGAGAAGGCCGCCGGCAAGCCGCTCGACCCCAAGTACGCCTCATCCGACGTGCGCGTGCTGAGTGGCGGCGAGCTAAGCCCCCGCGAACGCCGCGAAGCTCGTCAGGCTGCCGCCATGCGCCGGTCCGTGGAGGCCTCGAGGCACAATGCCATGCCCCATCCCCTGCCTGAGCCGTCGGACAACCTACTCGGCGACCTGGACCTGGGGCTGGAGAGCTACTGGGGCTCTACAGAGATTGAGATGAACGTGCAAGTTCCGACATGCGAACAGATGGGGAAGAGCAAAGAGCTGCGTCTCAACCCCGACTGCAGCTGGAAGAACGTCAATGTGTATCACTGGATCAAAGTAAGCCTGTTCCACTGTCATGCCACATCCAATGACTAACAATGTTGCGTAGATCGTCATGCGCATTTCCCGCCTTGACCCTGAAGATCCTACTGGCACGCGCCGCCGACATTTCGAGATCAGCATCGACTCGCCATTCACAGTCCTCAACTGCAGGGCTACGCAGGCCAACACGTCGCTGCCCGAGTACACCGGTCTAGGTCTTGATCCTTCGCAGGGTAGGCAAACCTCGTGCGGGTGCCCCGACGCATCAGCCATCGAGGCGTCGCCCAACTCGTCGACCGGCACGTTGCCGTCGGCGGATGCTGGCCTCGACGCCATGCCAGCACCACCCCAGCCGGCTCATCTCACATCGGCACACACGCAGAGCCCAAATCCCACTGGAAACGGCAGGGACTCGCCCCCTACCTCTCAAAACCAGCCAATCGACGTATCGGACATGTCGGCACGCCCTATCCACCTTCTGCGCGTGCCCTCATACAACCCGCCTGCGTTTGACGAGGACCAACCGCCTCCGGCCGCGGTGAACACTGTGGCCCAGACTCCGCCGCCGCAGTACGACGTCGTCGTCGGCACTCCCAGTGTCGATGGCTTGGCGGATTACTTTACACGACTGGCCGACTACGGTTATGACGGTCGGGACGATGACTCGGATTCGGCCGATGAAGGCCCCGAGAGTATTATGGAGCGTGGCGGACGTGTCAACGTGGCACACCCGCGCACGCCTGGCGCACCGCGTGCTCCTAGCAGAAGCATGGAGATTCAGCGTCCAAACTTGGACCTGGTGCTGCCGAGGGCCAGTGGGGCCTTGTAAGAGCGTTTTGGGATGAGCATTCTTCGTGCCAAGGAGCCGCGATGGAAGTTTCTTTTGTCACTATGCCGCCACGGCGGCACAGCTAACGCTTGGGTACGATTGGCGCACATTGAGTTGGTCATCCGGATGCATTGGAGCTCAGGGAACTGGCGTTTAGCCTGACTTGCCGGTGAACTTGGGGGCGGAGCGCATTAGCCGTGTTACTACTACACATGTGAATATAACCAGCAAGCATAGACTGCCATGTTCGGAACATGAACTAATTTGCGGCATGTCATCGCCTGGCGCATCATGATGCTGTGCCTTGCTGTGGAGAGTGAGCTGAGCAAGAATCAGGAAACGAGAGCCGGCGTGCCCCCGAACGACGCCAGGAAGCTGACAGGCGAGCTGACACAAGCGTTGCACAAGTTTCATGAAAGAACAAGCATACTGGTCGGAGTACTCTCAACACAGGGTGAGCCGGACCACCACGTAGGTGCTTGTCCATATTGGGGAACACGCGCCAGCATAGGTCCCAGCGTCCATGCACGGCGACAATCCTCAGTCACTCGCAAGGAGATTTGAGCAGAAGAGGGAGAGATTCTCTCGCCAGCTGGATGCTCGTTATACGCGCAGAGGCGGAAACGACTGTGAAGGCCACATGCACGAGTCGTGAGTGGAGGCATCAACGGCATCCAAAGCACTCTTCTTGCTTCGCGGCAAAAGAAGCATGGCCTGTTTCGGGAAGAACAGCGAGAGAACTTGACGAGCGGTCGTGGCGGCATGCCTGGTAACCCTCACGCCCCGCCCTTTTCTTTTGCTCTCAGCATGCACCGGAGCCCGAAATGCGCAGCGTCCGTCGTGCTGCTGTGCGTTCAACTGCCGGGCTCCCCCCTTTTTTTTTTTTTTCCCTCTCTCTCTCTTGTCGAAACGCGCAGTGATCGACAATTGATGTACCCTGGTCTGCTCCACGGGCATGCATCCCGGGCGCTCCGCTGCGTCGGGGACCGGCGGCATCTCACCGGGCCAGCTGGTGCCTTTCGGGTTTCACTTATTCGGGCTTCGCGGCAAATCCTGGCCGTGAGTACGAGGGTTCGGTGTTGGGCTTCTTGCGGTTGCTAGCTTCTCGGCTTCGTGTTTTTTGTTTTCGTGGCGATGCGGGTACAGACGGCATCGTCTTCTAGAGGAATCGCGCTGAGTAGCAAGGAGTCAGGCTCGCCTGGAAATATCAGGAGAGAAAGAAGAACGACGGAAAAAAACTATCGGAGGCTTAGGCCATACATGGGCAATCAGTCGGATGAAGTAGCACAACAGGCAAAAACAGAAGCGCAAGCAGATCAAAAGGTTTCCGAACCAGGGAATCGAACCCTGAGCCTGACGGTGAGAGCGTCAAATGTTAGCCATTACACCAGTTCGGATGTTGAACAGCGGCCAGATTAATTGTCTGATGTTGGCTTGGCGAGGTTCACCGAATATACTGTCCCGACTCGCGCGGCGCGCTGACCCATGTGTTTTGGAACCGAACACAATTAATTGGTGGTTCGTGTGTCTTATGGAAAAGATATCTGTCATTGATCCGAAAAGCTGCCATCCCATGCCGTGCAACTTCGCTTCGCATCCCACGTGAGCAGCTGACGTTGGAACAAGTTCAGCCACGGCGCACTGACCGCGCCCCCTGCAGCGGCTCTAGCTGTCAAGGCTGTCAGAAGGCAAAATGGCAGAGGCACATGGGATGTCGTGGTCCGGACTTTCTCCTGGACGATCCAGTGAGTGCAGAGGATGGTGGCGTGCAGAGGTACAGCTCGTGGACAAAAGAAGATAGAGGCACGGTTATATCTAATAGTGCTCGTCCATCGCCCGTCGCACATCGTCAATTGACATGTCATAACTTTGACACGCGCGTCATCGATCTACATGGGACGGGCACGGAATGGACGGGGGATCGCTGCTCGCCACGACCATCCAGCGGCCTCTGCCACGTGAAGAGGGTGACAATTGGGCCGCCATCACGACGATGTGGCTCCCGCTTTGGACCTCGAGGTTGCACTGGCATGTCTGGATCTCGACTGCGCGATCTTGGCGAGGCCCTCGAGACCCCTGCCGCGAGGCCATCCTGACACAAAGGCTGTTGCGGCCCCCCGCCACGCTCGGACGTTCGACCTCGACCCAAGTCGCGATGCTGCGGGATGTGGAGCGGCGTAGCGAGACGTGACGTCCAGGGACACCTTGACCTGTTCGCCTTGCTCCTCTCTGCTATTCCCTTTTTTGTCTGGAAGGGGAAGCGGATCTCGAGGTTCCCTTGCCACCAATGCGTGCTTGCTCGCGCGCGCGCGCACGCGTTCAATGGGAGGAGGGGGCGTTACCAGGGCTTGTTTGACATGTTGCTTTCCCTCCTGTCCGAACGTGCATGCTACCCGGTTTCTCGTTCTGTGTTGGGCATGTTTAATGTGAGATGATCGAGGGCAGTCTGACGCAAGAGAATGCTTTCCCCCTTTGCGCCCGGCTGATGCCCTTTCTTTGCGACGAGCTATTATAATGTACATACTCTAAGATCCTCCTCCACACCCCGCGCTGCCCGCTGTCCGTTGTTTCCCATCCGATCAGTGACCACTGATCGTGCGTTGCGTCGTCTCGCTACCGGATTTCCTGTTGACGGGGACCGGGCTGACACAAGAGCAAAAGCCCAACACCAAGAAAACACAGGCTAGACGACGTCGACTCTGACTCTCTCTCTCTCTCACACACACACGCGCGCAACATGGCCGAAGACAACAGGCCGTTTGACTTTGACCAGCTGCCGGACGACGACCTGGGCCCGCGGCTCAATGCGACGGTGTGGTCGCTGACGGCCGTGTCGGGCCTGTTCCTGGGTCTGCGGCTGTACTGCAAGTTCACGCGCCGGCGCGGGCTCTGGTTGGACGACCACTTTCTGATCGCGGCGTGGGTGTGTTTTGTCTCTGCTGAGCTGCTCGTACCGTGGTGGTCAAAGGTGTCGCTGACGGCAGTCCCAGATCGCCCTCATCCTGCTGTCGTCGTTCACGACCGTCGCCGTCGGCTTCGACCTCGGCAAGCACAGCTGGAACATCGACCAGGCGACGTTCGCATGGCTCCTCCTGCACGGCAACCTCAGCGGGTCCTTCTCGATCCTCGCGGCGGCGTGGAGCAAAACGTCGTTCGCGCTGACGCTGCAGCGGCTGGCGTCGGAGCGGTGGATGCGCTGGCTCATATGGTTCCTCATCGTGTCGATGAACCTCGTGCTCGGCGGCGCCGTGCTCATCACCTGGGTCCAGTGCTCGCCCGTCGAGAAGACGTGGCGCACCGTCGCCGTCGAGGGCACCTGCTGGCCGCAGCACGTCCACCGCAACTACAACATCGTCTCGGCCGCCTACTCGGGCGCCATGGACGTGCTGCTCGCCATGCTGCCGTGGCGCATGATCTGGGGGCTCGAGCTGACGCGCCGCGAGAAGCTCGGCGTGCTGATCGCCATGAGCATGGGTGTTTTGTACGTTCTCACCCTGCCCGCAACACTTTTTTTTTCTTTTTCGTATTTCTGTTGCGAATTTTTATGTGCTTGAGGCTGACGAGCCAGCGCCGGCATCGTGTCGTTTGTCAAAATCTCGACGCTCCACGCCATTGGCGACAGCGACATGATCGAGACGGTCGACCTCGTCATCTGGGGCGCCGCCGAGAGCGCCGTCACCATCATCGCCGCCTCGATTCCCGTGCTGCGTGCCATGTTTCAGGGCGCCAAGGCCGTTGACGAGCCGCGCATGGGCACGCGCGAGAAGGCGCTGCTGCGGCGCCTCAACCTGTTCTCGTCGCCTTCTACGGGCGGGGGCACGAACGCGGGCACGCAGACGAAGGCAGACAAGGGCGTGGCACGAGGCACCAAGGATAGGAACAAAGGTTACGTGGCGAGCACAACCAAGACAACAGCAGCAGCAGCAGCCGGCATCACGTCGCCGCGGGCCGTGTGGGGCGTGGGCCCGCGGGAGACGGCGCACTTTTTCGAGATGGAGCACTTTGCGCGGCGGGGCAGCAGCGGTGGCGGCGCGGGGCAGGGACGTGGCGACGACATGGAGCATCTGCGGCCGGTGAGGGGGGATCTAGAGCAGCAGTCGAGGGCCGGCAGTAGCCCGAGGGGGTGGGCCGGATCGCGTGATGAGGAGGGGGAAGAGGAGGAGAGCGAGAGGCGGACCCGAGGGGATGGATCAAGGGCACACGCGCTGGAGGGCGCGTCGCGTGAGGTGCGGATCGTCATACGGGAGAATCCCATACGAGACAATAGGACTCTGTCGATGAGCTCGGGGGGGATGTGAGGGTGGTCGTTCCGATAGTAATGATACGAATAGTGGTTCACCCGCTGGCCAGCACTTCACGGAAAGATGTGCATGCCTTTGGTATCTGGTGATCTGTGTTGCCCAAGGCTTATCGAGACAAGTCAAAATACTTGACAGCAAGAAGTGACGGTCATGATAAGTGATTCTGGGTCCAGGTCCTGGGTCCTGGGTCCTGGCAAGCGGGTGACAAAAATAACAGGACTCCATTAATCCCGCACCCTACCTACCTACCTACCA
>NW_003315029.1:1070588-1070955 GCF_000150825.1 Verticillium alfalfae VaMs.102
GGTGACCCTGCGCCCTGAGACACCAAAGCCAAAATACCCATCCGCCTTGACCTTATGCCTGTTATTTCGTCGACTCAGCCAGCCTGACACCACCATAGTTGCCATCACGAGTCGCGTTCCGTGCAACATCCGACCATTCCGCTATCAAAGACGACCCGTCATCTGGACCAAAAGTCGAAAGCCATTGTCCATCCCTCTGTTTCTCCTCCTCCTCCTCCTCCTCCTCCTTCTGCATCTACATCGCCCATTCATCTCGGAGCAGCTCCCCCTCGTCGCCCTGCCATCCATCCATCCCCTTCCGAGGAATGTGATTCAGTTTCGGTACGCGCGCGCGCGCCTTTTTTCTCATTGATTCAGTCGCCCTCCT
>NW_003315029.1:1071055-1074224 GCF_000150825.1 Verticillium alfalfae VaMs.102
TACCCAATTGCTGCCCAGGCATGGAGTTTCTTCTTGTGCTTCTCCTGGGGCTGTAGGCGTTCCTGGATACAATCAGGGCAATAGCGCTCGCCTGGTTTTCGGATAATCTAGGCCTTCTTCTCGTAGCTAAGGCTGAAATGGACTTCGTCGCTCCAACGGATATCTCTCTAGCTCTCTGGAGTAGGGCGTAAGGCGAGGGCTTTCTCTATAGCTTAGAGTCGTCGTTGGGCAATTGCTGAAGACACCCATTGCTTGTCGCAGGCAATACACTTCCTATACCCGAGGGTCCCGAGAGACCTCTAGATAGTTCTCGGGGAGCAGTTTACGAAGACTCCAGCCTCGTAAGCTATAGTCTCCTATCTTAGGGCGCGAGCCTTAAAGCTAGCCTCCTAGATAAAGGCTTCTATCTTCTGTAGGTCTCCTTGTGTAAGGAGACGGGGGCGGCCGCGAGTCTCCTGTTGCTTATCGAGATGGCGTCGGTCGCGTTGCTCGCGCAGGATCTACCACCCTCGGCTCTTAGAGACGCTAACGTGGTCAAAAAGACGTTGTTTAATATAGGGGATTTTTTGAGAATCCAGGAAATCAGCTACGCCTATAATCTTAGATTTTTTAGGGGTATTATAGTGCTGATGCATAGTGAAAATGGTGTTGTAGTAGGTAGGTAGGTAGGGTGCGGGATTAATGGAGTCCTGTTATTTTTGTCACCCGCTTGCCTGGGTCGTGGCGCTTCGAACTAGGTCTCTGGAAACAAGAATAGGCCCGACAGCTCGGCCGAGGAGGGGGAGATGAGGGGATTCGCTCCAGTCTGAGTCAAAAAGGAAACGGCGACAAGTGTGTCGATTTTTGATGGAGCATCAAAGAGACCAAGACCGATCATTTCCGACGACGAGGCCTGATCAAGATGAAGCGCGACGTCTTGGCAGGCCGGGAGAAGGCCTCGACCGTGTGATGAACAGAGGCAATGGATGTGACAAGCGGCTGTGTGTGCGTTGCGAGCTCGGAGCTCGGCCGTCGTCGAGGTGGGTTTCTCTGGGAGGAGTCAGAGGAGTCATGGTGGGAGCGGATCAACAGCGCCATGACTCTGGCGCGTGCAGTCTTCGCCCTGGTGTGACTGACAGCTCCAGCACGCGAGAGAAAGGATGGCCCACCGAATGGCTCTCAGTACATTTGCATATCAGTGAGGCATAGTTCGGCGCTGATGTACCGGCACACTGGGGTCTTCTCTCTTTTGGTGGGCCGTTTCCCTGTCGACTACTTAAGCTGGTGTTCAGCAGGTCGTCTGACCTGGCGCTGTAGCCTATGGAGGGAGCGTAAGACCAAGATCTTGAGAGACTTGCACGAACCAACACGATGTACGGGAAGCATCGTTGCCATCAGCAGGATGTACATGGTAGTCAAGGGAGCATACAGTACAGTAGCAGTGCAACAGGAGTCTAGTACAGCAGCAGTACAGCAGCAGCCAAGGGCGCCTACACTACAGCGAGCATGCATGGTACAGCCTCTCCCGAAAAATGCCGCTAACAGCAGGAATTGACGAGGCCGGCACGCGGGCCGCCGCAGACAGCGCGGCACTCTGGCCGATCCACACGCGATGGGCCTGCAGAGGAAGCAAGAAAAATGGTTCTCGTTACGTGCCGATGGGTCCCGCGTGCAGAGTTTTCCCTAACGGCAGGTTGAGACGAGCCAGCATCGACCAGGGGGAGACAGCCTCAGTTCGTTCGAGAAAATTTCTCTGCATGGTCAACGGCGCTCGACAGCTTCTCATTGGCACGGAGACAGACCGGAGATGGATCGGACGCTGACATAAGGCGGACAGTCCGAATTCTCGAGAGGAAATGTCCCCGTCTTTTGCCTCTTTTGCCTTGTTGTCGCTCCGAATCTTGAGTCTTGTGGATCCCGAGGCCGGTGAGCCCGGTGCTACCCGCGCCACCTACGCTGGCCGGCGTCTATGATACTCGACCCAAGCCGTAGAGACCTGATCATGGTCAGCTTTGAATCATCCTCTGGAAAGTCCTATTTTTTTTCTGCTTCATGCAGCTCGAACCGCGCTCGCCCCGGCCGTGGGTCGCCTGTCCTCCGCCGGTGGGCCTCGATCGACTTGGCCCCGGCCTCTACCCATTGCCCATTGTTACTCATCGTACCATGTCCTGCTGTTCGATGTACATAATAGCTTCCTCCCTGCCTGCTCGCCTCCTCGTCCTCCTCCACGCTTGATCCCACATCATTCACACTTCATCATCGTCTAGCCAGTTGCTCAGTGCCTGTTCCCCTCCTCCTCCTCCTCCACCTCCTCCTCCTCCCCGCAATGGAAAAGACCCCCCACACCTCCGAGGCCATGGCCTTCCCCCCGCCGAGCCCCGGTGCCGAGCCCAAGACGGACCTGGAGACTGGTGATGCCGGCCTCCAGCGTACTCTGTCGAGTCGTCACCTTCAGTTCATCGCCATCGGTGGCACCATCGGCACCGGTCTCTTCCTCGGTACTGCCGATGCCCTGACCTCGGCCGGCCCCGTCGGCTCCCTTCTCGCCTTTGCCTTCATCGGCGCCGTCGTCTTCTCCGTCATGACGTCGCTCGGCGAGATGGCCACCTACATCCCCGTCGCCGGCTCCTTCACGGCCTACGCCTCGCGCTTCTGCGACCACTCGCTCGGCTTCGCCATGGGCTGGACCTACTGGTTCTCCTGGTCCGTCACCTTTGCGCTCGAGCTCTGCGCCGCCGGCCTCATCATCCAGTACTGGAACTCGTCGCTCAGCGTCGGCATCTTCATCGCCGTCTTCTGGGTCATCTTCACCGCCATCAACTACATGCCCGTCCGCTGGTTCGGCGAGCTCGAGATGTGGTTCTCCTCCATCAAGGTCGTCACCATTGTCGGCTGGATCATCTTCGCCGTCTGCGTCAAACGCCGGCGTCGGCGACGAGGGGCTACATCGGGCTTCAAGCACTGGGAGCCAGCCGGGGCCCTTTGTCGAGTACATGGTCGACGGCGCCACCGGCAAGTTCGTCGGCTTCTGGTCCGTCCTCATCATTGCCGGCTTCTTCTTTCCAGGGGCTCCGAGCTCGTCGGCATCGGCGCCGGGCGAGTGCCGCGACCCGGCCAAAGAGCGTGCCGCGCGCCATCCGCGTCACCTTTCTGGGGCATCTTCAGCCTCTTCATCGCCACCGTCTTCTTC
>NW_003315029.1:1074324-1075544 GCF_000150825.1 Verticillium alfalfae VaMs.102
GTCCTGCCGACATCATCAAACGCCGTCCTCCTGACGCTGTCTCTCGGCGCCAACTCCAACGTCTACTCGGGCAGCCGCATCCTGCTGGCCCTCGCCTCCGAGGCCCACGCGCCCCAGTGGATCACGCGCACCAACCGCCACGGCACGCGCACTACGCCGTCGCCGTCACCGCCGCCATGGGCTTCCTCGCCTTCCTCACCTGTCGGCCGACGGCGGCGTCGTCTTCGGCTGGCTCCTCAACATTGTCGCCGTCGCCGGCTTCATCTCGTGGTCCTGCATCAGCGTCTGCCACCTGCGCTTCCAGGCCGCCCTGCGCCTCCAGGGCATCGACCGCGCCACCCTGCCCTACGCCGCGCCGCTGCAGCCCTACCTCTCGTGGTTCGGCCTCTTCTTCATCGTCCTCATCCTGCTGACCAACGGCTTCACCGTCTTCATCGACTGGAGCACGAGCGACTTCTTCGCCGCCTACATCTCGCTGCTCCTCTTCCTCGTCCTGTTCGTCGTCCACAAGGCCATCTTCCGCGGACGCCCTATCAAGCTGTCCGAGGTTGACCTCGTCAAGGGACGCTATGACCTGTAGGAGAATTTTCTCCGGTTTTTTTGTTTTCGGTTCTTATCTTCGGTTCTCGACCACAGACAGTTCGTCTGCTGGCACTATAATGACTGGCATTTGATTTTTGAGCGACGGGTAGTCAAAATGGTGTACGATTGCATAGACGGCGGGATATAGACAAAATGATACCCTTTACCTAATGCCCGTTTGATGTCTACATGGTGCTATGAGACTGTGACAGAGGCAGTCAGTCAGACATGACAAGACGAAATGAGGACACGAAATGACAAGAAGCCGTCAAGTCCAAATCACCAAAGTCATGTAGAAGCCAACACTCCTGAACGGCCAAACAACCCACCGACCACATCCATCCATACGATCCAAGCGCACGCTCACAACACCAGGCTGAACACCCCAATCACCCCCGCCACCAGCACGGGCACCCCCCGGCCCAGGTTGTACACCCCCCACTGGTCGACGAGCCACTTGGCGCTCGCCTCCTGCGCGGCGCTCACCTCCTGCGTGGCCCTCGCGGCGTCGGCCTCGTCGGCGAGCCGCGCAATCTCGGCGTCGAGCCGCCGGCGCATCAGCAGCCGCGTCCACGGCAGCACGGACAGGCACAACGCCGCCGCCGCCGCGAGGGCCCGCGAGCCCGTCCTGTGCGCGA
>NW_003315029.1:1075644-1081804 GCF_000150825.1 Verticillium alfalfae VaMs.102
AAAGCCCAACACTTCTGGAACGGGCAAAACAACCCCCCCGGCCCCCATTCCTCCATTCGGATTCCAAGGGCGCGCCCCCCAACCCCCAGGCTGAAACACCCCCAATCACCCCCCGCCCCCCACACGGGGGCCCCCCCCCGGCCCCGGGTTGTTCCCCCCCCCCCCTGGGTCGGCGAAGCCCTTGGGGGCTCGGCTTCCTGGGGGGGGGCTTACCTTCTGGGGGGGCCCTTCGGGGCGTCGGGCCTTGGTCGCCGAGCCGGGCATCCCCGCGTCGAGCCGCCCGCGCATAGGAGCCCCGTCCCCGGCAACACGGACAGGCACCACGCCCCCCCCGCCGCGAGGGCCGCGAGCCCGTCCTGTGCGCGAGCAGCGCGTAGCTCCCGCCGCACGCGAGCGTCGACAGCGGCAGCGGCGGCTCTGTGCGCGCGTGCGCCCTCTGCCAGGCGCGCAGCATGAGCGGTGTCGGCAGCTCGAGGAGCCGCGGTGTCAGGATGAGCGAGAGCGAGAGGTTGAGGGCTGCTGCTGTCGTCGACGCGAGGGCCGTCGTCGCGAGGAGCGCCGTCTGCGACTCTTTGGAGAGGTGGAACGACATGGTGCTGTGATTGTTTTGCTTGGTGCTGTGATGATTCGGGAGGTTGACAAGAGCGAGTGATGTGATGCGTGGTGATGGAATGGCTGACTCATGTTGGCAGTTGCACGTGATGAGCAGCCGTCTGGTCCGATGTCAGACTCGTCTCGCCTCTCAATGAGATGCGATGCTGTCTCAGGAAGCCTCATTTTTATCTTCACTATCTCATTTCTGGCGATCGTTTATCCAGAATTGAAAAATGGCCCTGGAGGTTCAATCGCCTAGTCGGATGTCCCCAATCTCAGTAGCTAACCCA
Source organism: Verticillium alfalfae VaMs.102 (assembly GCF_000150825.1). Lineage (NCBI taxonomy): Eukaryota > Fungi > Ascomycota > Sordariomycetes > Glomerellales > Plectosphaerellaceae > Verticillium > Verticillium alfalfae. Next base: position 1,076,529 of record NW_003315029.1, read on the forward strand.
GCCAACGTCAAGCACTGCGAATAGTTATGCGAACTTGGTAGGGCAACTCAATGATACAGCAGAATGACAACGGTAGCATCTGCCTCGGCCAGGGCGTTGCTTCTGGCACAAGCCAGGCCTGGAAGGAAACTGTAGCTGATGGGCTGCCTTCATGTCGTCCTCAAACACAGCCCGCGGATAGTAACCAGCGAGATTAACTGACCATGGAATTCAGGCAAACGCCGCCTTCGGTCATGCTCGGCTTAACTTCTATGTCCACCTCGTGCTTCTCCAAAATTGCCCGCGTTGTTCAATCGCCATTAAATCCCTACAGAACAATACCCCGGGTTCAGACGACCCTCTGTCGTCCGAGAACTACATCTTCGATGAGATAGAGAAGTGATCCAACCCGGCACGAATACCAACATAGAGGCCGCCGACGCTTCTGTCCTTCGGTTGCCGAAACGATTATGGAGAGGGCTCGTCCTGCTCCCGGAGGGACTTATCGAGAAAGCCGCACATCTTTTGAACATCCCCATCACAGGCAACCAGACGCCTTTACGGAAGCGCCTTTCGCCGACAAAGCCTGGCGCTAGATGAGACGCGCATCTCATGGTCTGCGCCGAGGGAAAGTCTTGTTGTGAGGCAACGGAGTTGACCGGCGAGAGTAGAATTGCCGGGCGAACCATCATACCATGCCGAAGAAAGGCGAAAAGAAGAAACAGAAAAGAGGCAAAAACAACTAGAACAAAGAAACCCGGAATCGAGGAATGTATCATAACCTTCGCTTGCCTCGCGTTCGGCCATTTGTTAGCTGAGCAGCTGCCGGGCCTCCAATTCTGCATACAGCCTTACCGCTTCCAAGCTGAATCCCATTGAATACTCGCTGCACTTGGAAGAAAAGTGGGCTTTTACGTCCGACTCAGGGATTCCAATAATTCTTTGCAGTCCTCTCCTGATTCCCGCGAAAACTTTTCGAATTCCTCTGAAAAAGAGTCAGATATCCAAGCTGTAGCAGCAATAGGCCGACAAGCAGGAAACCACGTACCCTCAGGAGAGCCGTCAAGCGTCAGAGCATGCCAGTTGAAGGATGTCCAGAGCGTCGCTGGACTCGTATCGCCCGTGGTATGGCGGGGAAGATCCCGAGCAATCTCAACTCGGGGATAGGATACGGTAGCTAGCACATATCAGGAATCGGGCTGAGTGGGATTCAGTGACATGAAAGGTAGGACAGACTGTGGGAAAACTGGCGCAATCCGTGATGGAACACCATAGGAAGCTTCTTTAAATGCTGTGCATTCTTCGTCCCAGTCTGCTGCACGGCTGAAGACTTGATGATGTCTCCGAGCTTCGGTTCGATATAGATGGAAGCTTGGTGCGGCTCACCGATTCGTATCTCGGTTTCGGACGACGATGGAATTCCCTTCTCGTTCTAAGTTATGAACTGCGCCTTCGCTTTAAAGAAAGATCTCGTTTGACAGAGTGGTATGACAATGCGCCTCTGGAGGGCAGGTCTTGAAAGATGAGTGTGAACGTGTGATCGCATCGCGCTGAGCAAGTGGAATCGAGTGTTGAGGAAAGTTTACGGCGCACTGCTGACCGAAATGACGATGGACGCTCGCTGGTTACGTAACCACAGCTGGTGTACTATTACCATTCGGCCACTGTCGATGAAACCGCACGTCTGCCTCAGTTGATCCGACTCGCATCAGGGCCAAAAAAAAGTACCAGGCACCTAAGGCCATGACCGCCCTGAGTGCCGGACGCAAAACACGGACTTGTGGCGTTCACCAGCCAAACCGCAACGAGATGTAGTGCCGGGTACGAGGCCGGTGTTTGAGACGATCGTCGTTCACCCCCGAGCATACAGAGCGAACTGCAATTGAGGCCTTAGTATTGTGTGGTCGACATCTTCGTGTATGATTCGTTTTCCAAGTGCGAGACGAGATGCCTCTGGAAAACTTCTCCATCCGCCTGGCTGTTGTCGCGATTTGTTTTACCGCTGTCTATAATGACCTCCTTCGAAAGTACTGCTCAAGACTCCAACACGGCAACGCGTCTGTCGCAACCGTTCTGAAGTGGACCCTCAGAGGAATACATCTCCCGAGTTCCGCGAAGATGCCTTCCTTGGCGTTCTGTTTGCGCAGTCACCAGCCGGAAACTTGCGACTGAGGCATCCCGAATCTCTAGTTGCCGCCTGGAGCAATGTTCGCGATGCAAAAAGCGGAGCGATAGCTACGTGAGTTACGCATGTTTTGCCCAAAGACCGACCATGGGCCAAGGTGTGAGGCAGAATCTACAGTGGCGTGCACAACACTGACGCCCTTGACATACTACTTAACCCTGGACATCGTTCGGCCATTGGGCGTCTCGCCTGGCTATGATGTACCCATCTTCGACTGGATTCATGGTAGCGGCTGAACGGCTGGCGGCATTACTGACTCTTGATACAACATCTGATATCTCGTCAACTCGTCGGTGGCCATCGACAAGCCCTTTTTCGCTGTCTATCAACTGTAGGTTGGGTTGACCGTTGCGGAACAGTCAGCGGGCAAGTTTAGCGTTGGCCATCATCTCGTCGGCTTTGACGAGAAGTTTGAGGCTGCCATCATGCAGAGCGGCACAGCGCTTGGTCTTGGCCATCCATTAACCTCCGGCCCGGTCACTATCTTGTAGTACTCACCATCAGTCAACACGATCGACCAGCTCAACTCGACTTACCAGCCCATCTACGACAATGCCATCAATACAGTTGGCTGCTCTCGTGCAGAGATATACTGCAATGCTTGCGCGAAGCTCCGTTCGAGAAGCTTCGAGAGGCTTTTGCCCCATTCGTGATGACCCTGACATTTGATGGCGGGCTTCTCTCTCGACTCCTTTCCGAGTCCATCTGTACCCCGATGCTCCGGCTCTCGGTTTTCCCTTTGTGACGAGTTCGAAGCGATTCGCCCAGCAAGGCTACCATTACAAGAGTGGAACAGCCCTAGTGGGAGATCAGGACATGCACAGCGGCTCTGCTTGACGACTGAGTACCATGCATCCCTCCCCATTGAAAGGAGGAATGCCGTGTACTCGTATCGATTCGACCAGGGAACTTGGGACAACAAGCTCGAGTTGATTGCTTCCGAGGAGCCTGTCGCTGCGACACACCATGTGGAAATCTGCTTCGTATCCAACTCGATCCGGTTCTCAGCCGCAAGAAAGGAAATTGTTTCGGACCGTGTCCGAATTGTCAAAAGCTGGCTGAAGTCATGGTACGGTCGTGAACGTTTTTCGTCCATCATCTTGATCCCAATCACGATGTCGGTCGACGCAGTGTGGTCTGGCCTGGCTACGGATATCAGCAGGAGAATGTGGTGTTCAAGGCAGCAGGAAAACACGTTGAGAGGGATACCTGGAGGGGCATGCAGGTGAATACTGGGCTGGCATCTGGGGCGTGTTGAAGATGTGAGCGGCGTGCTCGTCGGGATCGGTTGCCTGCTCCAAGATGTGGTGGTCACTAGATAGAAGGCGACGTTTGCCAGAAGAAGGTGCCTAGCTACCCCCGTGCCTGCCTTAGAAGCTCAGGCCTGGCCTACCTGTGCCGTGGCTGGAAAGGAAGGGAGTGGCTGAACGGCATCGAGGCCGGCCCCACACGGCGAATAGCAAGCCGAGGTGCGACCTCCAACCGGGATTCCGGAGCGGCCTGACCAACGAGCCCCGATACTACTGATGACTTTTCAGCTATAAAAGGTTTCTGTATAAGACAATTCATTATGGACGGTCATGCATCTGAATCAAGGTGAAAATACGTCATTTGAATGTCAGTGTGCCCCTCGCTTCTCCATACCATGGATGAAAGCAAAGTAAGATGGCCAGGGGCTGCTATTACATCCCTCTTCATCGACCCATTCCTTGCCTTGAGCGCTCCGTTGGCTCATAGAGTAGATTAACCGCATCATAAAGAGCTATCAACTCCTCAGTACACGTACAAGTTGATCGCGCCGGGATCCCGCTCCCTCAGCTTCTTGTTTTGGTGCTGGAGTGACACCCGCATAACCCACGCGCAAATGATAACTCCGAAGGAGAACCCGATACTTGCTAGCATTGCAGTCAAGTACCGGGGTTCGTCTTTACTGGGCCACAGGTAAGGCGTATAGACGCTGGCCAGATTACCCATGGTATTGCACATGGCGATGGCGACGGCCTTCTTCTCGTCCGTCTGGCCAACGACACTGGCCGTCCAACCGAGAATGTTATTCATGTAGTGCTCGATATAGAGAACTTACCTTTTCTACCCTTGTGCTTATCTCATGTACACTACTATGTACTATATGAGGCTGGGTGCATGTATCTCAAAAGTACTGTTAATAGTCGCTGCCTACCAGTCGTCTTTCATATCGATGTCTCCTTTCTTCCAACTGAACATTCAGAAAGGATTATTGCCATTTTGGTACAAAGGTCTTAACATGAAGGTGCCCTTTGCTGGCTAATTTCGACAAACAAAAACAGCAACCTCCCGTTTCTGCCCCTCTTACCCCCATTGCCCCGCCGTTCCCTCTGATTATGACAACATTCGTTGAACTTCCGTTTCTCATTGACCATTGCCACAAGCCTCTCCATATTTCTCCCCACTTTTGGCCAGGAGGCTGTCAGAGATTTGGACCACCATGCGACAAGCTCAGGCAGAACTTATCTCGACGTTGATCTTCCATCGATTATTGCCTCCTTCGCCGAGCCAAAGCCTCACCACCCTCTTCCGCGCTTGTGGCCTGAAGGCTGCCGGAGATCTGAGCCACCCACGCGACAAGCTTAGGCAGGAAGGATACTTAGTACTGCAAGATCCACTTCTCTCTCTGTACGGAGACTAATGAATGTCAGTCTCCCTTCACCTGCCCTGCCCAGAGTTCCCAACAGCCCCCTCTTTCCTACACTTCCTTCTTCCCTTGAGTACCGATATAGGGTCCTGGTTATCGCCCACATCGCTCTCCTACACTTCCCTCTTCCCTTGAGTACCGATATAGGATGCTGGTTATCGTCCATTCCGCTCTCCTAGTATTTCTTGTTTCCACTCCCCTGGTCTTGTGCTCGCAGACCTCAGATCGCAAGAACTTCATACTTCGATTTCGTTGGCTGGGAAGCTAGTCTCTACTTTCCTTTCCTTGACTCGATTTACTACACATCCCGGGCTGTATCCCCAGGTAATTCTTGTCCTGACCGCGATTTCTATCATTCGAGGTAATGCCATTCGTCACTCTATAACATGAACTCCATTGCAACATTTATGCCATATCCCTACTAACGTGGCTTTATCTGAA
>NW_003315029.1:1082081-1087373 GCF_000150825.1 Verticillium alfalfae VaMs.102
TCAATGCATAGTCTATTGCCAGGGTTATCGTTATTGGCTAATTTGAGATACAAACTGCCAAAGAGCCCCTTGCAGTCGACTTTTCAGCACAGTTCGATGCTGGTGTTGCCAAGACTGGTCATTCTTGTTTCGCTTGAGGCACAATTGTCAGGGTGTTGGGTTGTGCAGAGTGAGGAGGTTGTCCGCACGCAAGTTCCGCAGTCAATTGTTAGGTAGGGGATAGGAAAGGCCCTGAATTGTAGCCCTGTGCAGCTTCTTATGCATACGTTCTCGTAGTCTCTAACCCCCTTGTCATCCCCTGTTCCGTGGCGCCGCAGGGCCTCCTGGCAGTACCTGCTGATGACGATCAGAATGTTTCGGCGGAAGAACTAGTAGGGGATGCAAGAGCCAAAGCCGAAGTTTGTTCATTGCAAACCACCTTGTTCGAGTTGACTACAGTGGCTCCGGGCTATTTTACAGTTGTGGAGAGGAACACATTGTCATGAACAAATAAGGTTAATGACTTTTCAATAATCCTTAGTAAATAATACGCGGGAAGCAGCTGCCCACCTGTCCTATGAAGTCAAGTTGGCAATCCCCTCAACAATAGCAACGATACCCTCGGCACCAGGGTCAGGTACCTTGCCCCAGTTCTCACCGGCGACATAGACTGCCCTTCCCAGACTCGCCTCCATACCCTTGGTACTATCACGGCCCGTTCTAGCAGCCTCGACCGCCTTCGTCAAGTCACCTTCCTTTTGCAGGGTATCGATGAAGGGAATCAGAGCATCCATCACTGTGCGATCGCCCACTCTCGCAGGCGTCATGGCCTGGAGCCGCTCGAGGGCGCTGCCAGCTGCTTGACTCCAAACTTTTGTGCTAACAGTCTCGCCGGAGGAATTTTGCAAAGCCGCGGCGAATGCGGTGAAGAAGAGCTCGTACAGGGCACCAGATGTACCGTCCATGCTCTCTTCAATTGCGTGCGCGATCGACATCACAGCAGCGCCTGCCGTGGTCGACTCTGTGACGGGGTCCTCGGAGAGGACCCTGAGTACAGCATTTGCGCCGCGGGATAGCGTCGCGCCGCAGTCGCCGTCTCCGACAATACGATCGTCATGTGTGATTTGAGGTTCGGCAGCGAGGAGGGCCTGGCAGGCTTGTGTGACCGAGGAGTTGAATGCTTGAGGAATCACTGTGGGTTGTCGTCAGCTGGTGCCATGTCAAGATGAAGGAGCTGAGCATACACTTTGGGCCAGAGGCCTTGGAAGTGTGGTCTGACGACTTCTCAGAGGCGGACTCGAGAACACGCTCGCCAGTGTATGGCTTGAAAGCCGAGTACGTTTGAGGCCATCCGATAGCCGTTGTCGGAGAGTCGAGGCTGGCGATGATTTCGTCTGTGGCCTTGAGGATGGTAACACTGAAGCCCGATGCATCCAAGCTCGTCATCAAGGTACCAGACAAGATGCGTGTTGGTTGAATGCCCCGGGAATCTGCGCAGGTGTGTCAGCCATACTCGGAAACTCTTTAGCCAAGGAGGTCGACATACTGAGCTTCTGAACCGTGTGGCGTGTGATTGCGCTCAATTCGAGCTGTGACGTGCCTCCCAAATTATTCACGAGAAGCACGGAGCTCTTGGCATCATCGAAATTGACGAACGCCCGATCAGTATCGTCGGTCTTGAGCAGCAAGTCGAGCATACTATTCAACAGGCTGTCGAGACTGGGCTTCGAGTCGAGAACCTGGCATCCGGGTTCATTATGAATACCCATGCCCAGTTCGACCTTGACATTTTGCGGCATCAGCATCGACGGCGGTACCAGGGATGTGAACGTGTCCTTGGGACACACCACAAGTTACGAGACCATCCACAATCTGCTTGCCGACGCTCAACAGCTCGTCGATCGACTTGCCCTGAGCAGACAAGGACCCAAGAACCTTGTGGACAAGGACTGTGCCCGCCAGGCCTCGTCGGCCAACCTTGCCGCTGCGTTGGCGCCCCACCGCCACATCATCCCCAACCACCAGGACCTCAACCCTGTGGCCCCATCGAGCTCTGGCCTTCTCGGCTGCAAGGTGGAAGTGGAAGATGTCACCAGTGTAGTTCTTCACGATCAGGATGGTACCCGCGCTGCCACCAACTGTGCGAATAGCTTCGACGATTTGGGAAACAGACGGAGAGGCAAAAATGTTGCCGGAGACAGCAGCGCTGAGCAGGCCGCGACCAACAAAGGCTGCATGGGCCGGCTCGTGGCCAGCACCTCCACCGGAAATGAGAGTAACGTGATTGGAGGGGTCGTGGTGTGCATTCGAGATGGCTGACTCAAGGTTAGCAGGGTGTGATGGCAAGGGACTGCCATGGGACGGGGTTGGCCTGTACTCTTGATTGTCTTGTTGAAGACGAGCTCGGGGCTGACATCGACCAGCCCTTGCAGGCTGTCAACCACGAGAGCCTGGCCGTCGCTGAAGAAGCTGGTGTCTGTCATTGTTGCTTGGGAACCTTTGTGATCAAAACCGAAAAAGGGTGTAAGCTATGGCGTGCCTCTCACACCCCCGCGAAGCTGAGCCTTGATGGCTTCGACATAGCTATAAGCTCAAGCTCGAACCCCTCATGCCCCGAATTTGTTGATGGCGTCCAATAGGAGACCTGCCGGGATACCGATGAGCTTCCGTTGGCATGCCGTGGCATCGCGTGCCGTCAATACGGCCTAGGCATGATCCTTTGAGGTTCTCCTTCTCCAACCTCCCCTCAACGCCCCCGCGCGTTGGCTTGCCTCTGCCGATCCGTAACGGCAGGGTTCGGGAAAGTAAGGTGGCCGGAAAAGTAGATTACATGCACCATCATCATGAATCTGGTTTATCCGACACGGCGCTCACACCACTTCCGGTCGGCACTGCATCGAGGTTGGTGGAATGAAAGGTCAGTGCATGGTCAGCCCTTGTCCTTGTTGCAGTGGAGGCCCCCACACCCCCTCCCCCATACCATCTGCCCCAGCTTCCCCGCAAACTGGCATGGTCGGAAAAGGTTGGTCTCCCACCTGTTGAGTCGTTTCAGCACACCTCCATCTCCTGGAAACAGGTGGTTAGATCTGGCGTTCATCTGTCAAGATGCAAGTATAAACCCATCCAGAGACGTCACTCAGGGTTCCGAGATCCAGCAGCTTCACCTTCGAGTCAGCAGCCACAGGGTTGACGATCACTGCAAACACCACGAGTTTCGACAACAGAACCAGGCCAAACACACGCTAGAGGCTTTTCAACATGTCTGCCAAACCAGCATCGCCTACTGGCGCTGGCGACGAGAAGAATCACATCTCCCATGTCGAGGCGACCAATGATGATGGCGTTTTCGAGAAGGGCGGCCAGGAAGAGCTCGACCAGTTCGGCGCGCACAAGAAGACAGATCCCAGGGAAATTGCGCTTGTGAAGAAGCTCGACCGCTACATGCTGGTGAGTTCCTTCCTTCCTTTTTCGGGAGGTTCTGCAGCTGACAAACCCAGCCCATCCTTTGGCTCATGTACTTCTTCAACTTCGTAAGTCTGGTCTCTCATGTCTAAGGTGACAGTTTTGCGACTCAGTGTTTCGTGCCAGGTTGTCACAGCTGGGACAAGACTGATATCACATGCCATGATGTGGAGTCATATACTAACAGGGGCAATTCAGCTCGATCGCAATGCTATGATCAACGGACGACTGAATGACCTCGAAGACGATCTTGGTCTCGTCGGAACACAGTACAACACCTGCGTCTCCATCCTATTTGTTGGGTAAGCACCTTCGCTTAACACTCCAATAACCGCAGGAAACAAGACTAATTGACCAAGTTATCTGTGTGGTCAAATTCCCTCCAACATGATCCTCAATCGTGTGCGCCCATCTTGGTACATGTCCGGTAGGTAGCCTTTATGAATGGAGAAGTGAATATCGAGGACTAATGATACTAGGTTTCTGCATGGCGTGGTCCATCACCAGTCTTCTTACCTACAAGGCTCACAACTATGAGACCATGCTCGTCTGCCGCTTCCTCCTCGGTATCACAGAGGCGCCTGTATGTTTTCACAACGATGCCGCCGCTAGCGCACTTTCTAACTGTCGCAGTTCTACCCTGGCGCTCTCTACATGATCAGCATGTTCTATACCCGCAAGGAGATCGCCACTCGCATGGCCGTCTTCTACACGGGCAACATGCTGGCTAGTTCTTTCTCCGGACTCATCGCTGCCGCCATCTTCAACCTCGACGGCAAGCAGGGCCTCGCTGGCTGGCAATGGTAGGTTCAAAGAAATAGAACGCCGGACACCCACGTCAGGAGACCAATGGCTAATGTCGCCGCGAACAGGGTCTTCATCATCCAGGGCGCTCTGTCGATCCTTGTCGCCATCCTTGCCTTCTTCACCCTGCCCGACAGCCCTCTCAAGACCCGTTGGTTGAACCAGGAGGAGCGCGAGCTTGCCCATGCCCGTATCTACACCGATCAGACCGGTCGTCGCGAGGCCACCAGCGTTTGGACTGGTCTCCGCGAGGCCGCCTCGGACTGGCGCGTCTGGGTCTTCTGTCTGATGGACAACCTGCATCTGTCAGCCAATGGTTTCAAGGTGGGTCCACCAAGTTTCTGTCCAAAAAAACAAAACTGACATGCATCGCCGCAGAACTTCCTCCCTACTGTCATTGGCACTCTGGGCTACAGCAGAACCGTCACCCTGGCTCTCACGTGCCCCCCCTACCTCCTTGCAGGCGGCATGAGCGTTGCCGTGTCCTGGTCGTCCGGCCGTTACAACGAGCGCACCTGGCACACCACCATCAGCAAGCTACTCGCCATTCTTGGCTTCGCCCTCTCCGTCGCCACCCTCAACGTGCCCGCACGTATGGTGGGCATCTTCATCTTCTGTGGGTTCACTTACGGGGTGAACAATCTGATATTAGCCTGGACGGCTAGTGTCGTTGGCCAGACGGACGAGAAGAAGGCCGTGGCGATCGCTATGTGCAATACTTTTGGCAATCTGGCTAGTGTCTATACGCCATACCTATGGCCTAGCAAAGATGAACCCCGGTATCTGACTGCGATGCTCGCGAGTATCGGGTTCTCGTTTGGAGTTATTATCTGCGCGTGGGTTATGCGGATCTCGCTCCAGCACCAGAATAAGCAACTTAGGGAGCGGGATCCTGGTGCGATTAACCTGTATGTCTACTAAACATGGGTTGGCTGGCATCTTAGTACCAAGTCTCTCATGTGCGCTCGATGTATGGGGAGGAGGGCATGAGTGTGGGGGAGTTGAATATAGAATATATCGAGATTTCGTCACCAACTTGGTTGTCTG
>NW_003315029.1:1087473-1090965 GCF_000150825.1 Verticillium alfalfae VaMs.102
GTCTCTTTCCTCGGCAATGCATCTACCACTGGTTTGCTCGTCGGAACGACCGCTGACGCTTCACCAAATATCCCAACCCAAACGTGTCGAGAGGACGTTGCCTCTGTTCCATCAGACTGTCCTCTTCATGTGCTTGACACCTCCTAGACATGCAGCAGTCTTTTGCCAAGTACCGAGGGGATGAAGTGAAGTTTGAGACGTGACCACACTTCCGTGCCCTCTCCTGTCTCCTGCACGTCTGTTCTCTCGAAGTGGCTGCTCAGGTTATGCGCCTTCTGTCGTCGCCTGGAGAACATGTTCCAGTCACGGGATCTGATACGCTGCTTTCACCTTCCTACGCACGTGAATTGCTCTCTGCACCTGAGTGAGCCTCGGAGTATGACCGACCAGACCAGCATCGCGACTGACAACGGCTCTTACAGAAAATAGACAAGGATTGTACAGCAAAGACATGGATTGACGAGAACGCAGATGAACTATTCTTGTTGGCGTCGAATTGGTGTTCTGGAGTCCCATCTACGTAGCCGTCGTTGACAGCTTTCTAAGAAGGCCGTTCCTCCAAGTATGTGCTGTCTTCTGTCCATTCTACGGAATTTTTTATTGTTCTTTTTTTTTCCTTCCCCTAAACCTCGTGAATCCCTTTGCCCTTCACCCCTTCTATCAGCAGTTCCAAGGGGAACTCTCAAGGAAGCGCGGAGGGTGCCAGGGCGGGTTCCAGCTGCAGACATCTACGGCAGTCAACTTCTTGCATTCGTTCACAGGCTCAGTCGCAATTCAACTCTGTTCACTCAGATACAACTCGTTATAAGACACGCTCGATTTTGCTCTTGGCTGCAGTGGCCTCTCCTACACTACAGTGACAAACACTGCCATCAGTGCTTGATTTGGAGCGGAGTGAAGAGGTCTTCCATACATAGTCCGCAGGCAACACATACAAGGCGTAGGGGTATAGCACATCTCAACCCTGGCCCTCCACAGCTGGGCCTCCATAGTCCATATAGATCCGCTCTCGTAGCCTTTGAATCCCTGGCTAGCCCCCCAATATCATGGCTCCACAGGCGTCTCCTGGTAGCTGCCTGCTAGTCCCAAGGGTGCCCAGCTGATGAACCTGAGCTAGAGCTTCAAGACCTCTGTTTGGTGCATAATTGGGGAATCTCCGGTTCCCTCCCCAGACTTCTGTTTGTTCGTCGTTTTTGGGACACTCCAAACTCCAGGTTTCTCAGGCCAGAACTGAGGGTCCAAAGACCCTGTTGGTGTCGCCAGAAGTGAGAGCTCACGTGCACTTGATTGGGATTCGAGGGTTGTTGTGCGGCACTGGGCTGGTGGAACTGCACCCATGGGAGGGATGCATCTGACGAGGGCCTGCATTGGGAGGAAGTTCATCAATAACGTCTTTGAACCATATACAATTCGTAGCCAGCACATCCACACCTGAGCCCCTATCACAATTGAAATTCTGTTCATTCGCTTTTCTTGTTGCGTCGGAGGCGCACCAGGCCTTTCCGTCATCTGGTGTGGATAACTGTGTGTGTGTCTCTATATCCTGGTATATAAGGATACCTCCCCAATTGCATCACCGTGTACTCAGTTACACAACATGATGTTAAACAGTATAGCATCTCAATCTGCCTTCACCTCAGTTGAGAATCCGCTCTCTCTCTCTTCCTCTCATCCTTCTTTCTGTACCTAATCCGCCCTTCTTCTTTCCGCCCTCTCTGTAAATCGCCAACCTTCAAGAAAAGCCTGAGGTAGGGCTTGGTCCTTCGCACATGTTTGGATCACAAATCGTCCGGAGCTTACCTGATCTTTGCACGGAAAGATCGCACCCTTCGAGTTGCCAGTACGGAGGCGTACACACGCAAGTGTGCCGTGCTGGATCTTTTTTTTTTAACCACCCAACTCTTCGACATCTCCTCTGTCACCCTCTTTCCCTAACGTAATTTCACCTTACGACTTATGACTCACGCACCTATACGACCCTGCCCGCTCCTTCCCATATCCAGTGGCCAACAAACTCACAACCCCCACAAGTTTACGAATCCACGCACACTTACCTTACCTTACTATACCTACCTACACAACCACACGCCGTTCCCCCAATCTTCTCAACCTCTTCCATTCGCGCACTGAGCTCGATCGATCGTGAGCAAAGTATTCACGTGAGAGGACAGATCCTTCGAAACAGGACTTCGGCTTTAGAAAGGTCCTTGTGCATCGACTTTCGATTACCAGGCGTGGCCTTCCAGTTCAGCTGGTCACTTCTTCTATCTACCCAGACTTGTAAGGATTTGATACCAGTGCCTCCGTTGTCAACTTGCTGATTTCATGTCCTCCTAGCTTGTGTCTGACTTGCCATTGAGGCCACTGACTGTTCCTTCCTCGAACGTGAAAATATCCCCCCAAGGTGCGTCAAGGCCTGCCACTTCCGTCTCTCAAAAGCGTTGCTGTGTTGAATTGAGCTTTGCTAACAGTTGACGTTGGTGTTCGATAGTCTTCATGATGTTCTCCGGTTCTGAAGATCTTCGGTCGCTCTCTGACGAGTCTGTCCACTCCCGCGTCGATGTCCCTGTCGAGCAACAGGCCTCTGTACACAGCGACGACCTGTCCGCTTCTGAGTCCAGTGAGATTCAGAGTGAGCCGACCGCTTCTCAGACCCTTCCTGCCGTGAACGATGTCGCTGCCCAGGAGCCCGACAAGCCCGATGAAGAACCTGTCGCTCCTGACGCAGCCATGGTAGGTGCCGAGCTCGATGATTGGCAACGCGCTGCTCAATACGAGGCCATGATTCAAGCCGCTCGTGTTCTTCCTGCTATCGACGATGCTCCGGCCAATGTAGGTGAAGGACCGATCGAGATCCTGTTCGAAAATGACGATGGCGATCGGCATTTTTCGGAGAGAAATTGCCTCCTATCAATTAACGACAAACTTCTTCCGGGTTACATTGACACCTACCGCCGTAGGCTTGGGGCCAGTCGAGTTCGGAATGGTGCTAAGACAACGGCACATTTCGTTCGAGGCAAACACGTATCGGACATCATCCTCATCCAGCACTTCATCATCGACATCAACGGCAAATCCACTCCTGCTGGCTGGATTGCCGTTCCTGTTCATATCGCTAAGCGGCACGTTCTTGTCAAACACGACAGGCGCAACAACGGTCTTCTTTCTGCCATCAACGTAGTCAATGATGTCATCGGTGATGCAGTTCAGCTTCGCCTATACGCTTCAGCTGATGAGATCAAGTCATCCGTTGCCACACGCCGATGGAGTCGGTTCACATCGGAGGATCAGACTGAATGGGCCAATGCCTGGGCTACGGCTCTCGCTTCCGACGAGCTCGTCATTGATCTTTGGCTTGAGGATGATCCCATGTTCTTGTCCAATCTTGTGAGTCCTCTCTCGACTGCCGACGAAACTCAAGATCCCATGGACGTCTTCTTTGCCAACGGTATCAATCAATACAAACACCTTGGCAAAAAGAACATCAACACA